>NW_025935184.1:24738-229138 GCF_000764305.2 Hyalella azteca | reverse complement strand
TTGTGGGTGGTCAAACCTTGGGTCTGGCCAGGTATTCGACCTCCTCTGATGGAGTTGGTCTCGGAGCTGATCTGTGAAAGAACGTAGACTCTCGTCAGATAGTCTACGGATATGGTCTGTGAACGTAGACTTTGGCACAGAAAGTCGAGTTCACGTTTGGACTCGGACGCACACTGCCAGCCATGAGTGGTGATAGAAGCGTGGCTTGGGCACGGCAAACTTGCTTCTGCATGCCCACAACAATTGTGGGTGGTCAAACCTCGGCTCTGGCCGGGCATTCGACGTCCTCCGATGGAGTTGGTCTCTGATGTGCAGCATGGTCGACCATAGACTTTCGAGCATGGATGGTCATGGGCTGTCCAAGGCGTCAAAGGCTTGGTATTGGCTGGGACTGCAAGGAGAAACTAACCTCGTAAGCCTGGAGTTTCCCTGGTCCAAGCTATGGACTTGCAAAGTTGTGAAAAAGTCGAAAAAATTCTGATATCTGCGTACTTTGCACTGCTCTAGCAGTGCTCTGCTGCACAGCTATGGACATGACAATGGTATCAAATGATGCAGAATGACTTACTCTATCCGGTGATACCAACCCCGTTGGTATCACCCCCAACCGCACTTCTCAATCGGAAGATACATGCTTTCAAAGTTGGGTCAAAAATGCTCGGGTGTCGATTTCTGGAGGGTGTCAGTTGTCGTGTCTGCCCCGACACTCGTGCCATCCTGGAAAGTGACCTCGAAATCTGGTATCTGACCGTGTCGATTTCTGGAGAGTGTGAGTTGCTTGCTGGGGCCAAGCATTCGATCTCCTCTGAGCTGGAGCCATTGATGGTTCGAGAAATCTTGTCTCTGACCGTGTCGATCTGGAGGGTGAGAGTTGTCGGCTCCCAGCCGACAACTCTCCCGTCCGTATGCCTCAGCGCAGGTGTACGGTCGGGATTTTGTTGTGCTGCGAACCCTGAAAGTGTTACCATGAGACACTGCTTCAGCTCAAGCCCAGCTTGATTTCTGAGCCTGAGGTGAGCTTTGCGGCCCGCAAAGTTCCCTCGATGATTGACGAGACAAGGGGCGGTGTCGCCATGGCTCAAGGCGGTGATTTGCTCATGGCGGTGTCGCCATGGTCAATTGACCATGTGGTTGTGTCGAATTGTCCGGTTTGCCGCGGGAGCCGCGTTGGCTCAAGCGATCTGGAAGGCTTGACTATGCCATTGGTGGTTTTAGAAGCTTGGCTTGATGGTGGTGCATTGTCGGCTGCGGCCAAGCAACGTCGTCCTCCTCTGGCGGAGGAGTTGGTGGCTTGAGAAATGTGACCGTGAGGTGGGTCGAAAACGTCGGCTCTGGCCGGGCATTCGACCTCCTCTGAGATGGCTTGAGAAATCTGGTATCTGACCGTGGTGATTTCTGGAAGGTGTCAGTTGTCGTGTCTGCCCCGACAATCGTGCCATCCAGGAAAGTGACCCCGAAATTTTTGGATCCGGGTATCGATTTCTGGAGGGTGTGAGTTGTCGGCTGGGAGAAAGCAAAATCGTGCCGTCGAGGAAAAGTTACCCTGAAAGAAAATTTGGTCACATAGGTCGAAATCGTCGGGTCTGGCCCGACAGGTAATGTCCCCTTTTTTTGATCTAGGGTAATGTCCCCATTTTTTGTGGCGACTTTTTTCTGGATTTTGACATATTGCCAACTTTTTACCCTAAGAGATTTTGGACCTCCCAAAATTTTTGGGGTGGCAAAAACATGGCTCAGACACGACTAAGTTTGACCCCTCCGAAAATCGAACTCAAAAAATTTGGAAAATTTTTGGGCCGATTTCGGCGATTTTGGGTCGTTTGTCGGGGCTGGCCGGGCAAATTCTATAGTGAGTTTGGTGTGTGCAATGATATTTTGTAGAAACTTCTATAGGGATCGAGTGCTGAGCGGTGAGGTGGGTTAAGGTGGTGGATGGTATTGCTTGGCCAGACACTACCAATGACCGGCACATGCTCGGATGCACTCAAGAGAACCTGCTATGCTTTCCTTGACGGCTGGACGTGAGGTGGTTGCACGTTCCCAGCCAGGCTTTTTGACCCCCGCGGGGCGATTCATGAGGATTTGCTGGACCTCTTGGCTGAACGCTCGGTGTGGTCGATGGCTCAGCGGCAGACCGGGCAATTGCTATGGACGTGCTTTTGTGGTGCTAGAGGATTTGCTATGCCTCATGGTGCGCACCCTTGAGCAAGGTTCCTGCCCGGCAGGCAGCACAGGGTTTGGTGTGTGGCCGATGCTGTGGCGGTTCAGTGGGGATTGTTTTAATCTCTTGTTCCACCCTACATGGCGGCTGGCTCTGAGCTCTGTGGACCTGTGCTCTGTTGTGTGTGTGTGGCTCGAGGCGTTCCTCACTGTGCTAGCCTTACACACGCTCGGAGCAGGGTTTCGCTTGCTACCTTCCTGTGATCCCTGGGTGTCCGTTCTGACGATCGATCACTTGAATGGAACTGATCCTATACCTTAGTGACGCGCCGGAAATATATAAAAGTATCTTCATATATATATGCCTCGTGGAATTGAGCATCTACACTGCGAAATTTTCGAATATTTTTTCGTATAATTTGCCTAGCATTGCAAAGAAAATAATTGATGAGATTTCCAGAAAGGGTAGTTACTTCTGAAGTGGTGTTGCATTGAATTTCTGAATAAAAACATAAGTTCTGCGGTATTCATATATTTTCGGCTTTCTGGAGCGTTCAATTCAGCGGATTGTATTGTGGATGTGTAATTTACATACCATTCTATATCTCATTCAAGATGAGGTTCTTCCTCAATTGAATAGATGAGATTTAGCCACGTTTTATTTCACAATCTGTTGTTACATTCTGAAAATGAAGTAAATTGTTTCATTTGAATGATAAATTTGACAGATATTCTGCACTTGACCCAAAATAAATTAAATGCGATTGTGATAGGTGAAAAAAATGTGCCTGATGCACGCAAATGCAAAAAAGCAAATCATTCGAACATCGAAAATATGAGGCATAGTGAATAGTTTAAACTTCAAGTCACTCGAATTATTATGCAGAATCGAATCACTACACTCATACTGTAGAGTAGTGCAGAAAACAATATAAGGAACAGTTTTTTGTCAGTTGCATCAATGAGTTCACAGTATCAGTTGGTTTCCATCCAATCGAGAAACTGGAAATTGCACCTGAATCTTTTGGTCACGAAGCAGATGTCAAATTAAATTATTTTCCGAATTTAATTGTAATCTAAATTTATTCGGGAAAGTTTTCGGTTGAGCACCTAACTCAGAAAAGACTAAACCCTCATTTTTGAATTTTTAAAGTCACAAGTTTTAAAACTGATAAGTTTTTTAAGATTCATTTGCCGTAGCCATCGGATAAATACCAAATAAGGAAGCGATTAAGCCCACATGCCTGAAATTAAAACAGTCGATCACTGTGCAGTTGTGAAATTAAAACATTCATGAATTAATTACAGTCACAAATCTTTTTGAGACCGTTATTGATTAATTCCCACATTTGAAAACGATTATAAACTCATTTACTTGAAATTTTTACATTCACTGCGCAATAATTATTATTGTAAAATTTACTCATTTCTAGTGCTTAACAGGAGACCAAAGATCAGTTGAAGGAGTTTTTGGCCAATTACAGAATTTTGACACGATTCAACTCACATGCATAAAATTATAATAAAATGTTTCCACGCAGGTGTAAAATGAGTGTCTTTCTCGAGTTTGGTGGAGATTCAATTTCATTTACGACAGTTATCGGTTAATTGCGAAACTTAGATTCGACTAAACCCACATAACAGAAATTAGAACAGTTACGGCGCAGTCATGGAAACTCTACGTTTCTCGGAATTGTTCCTACTTTTTTTCGAGCCCGTTATTGGTTAATCATCATACAAGAAACGACGAAACCCATACACTAAATATTTATACATTCCCAGCGCAATTGGGAAATCTATTAGAAATTTTACTGATTCATGTTCCATTTAATTGAAATTATGTTCCGTTTTACTGTAACGGAGACCTTAAAGATTAAGTTAGATTAAGTATTGATTTCGAGAGAAATTTTGAAACATTAAGGGCTCAACTTTGACGGGCTTACGTGATACGGAGGTGACTCAAAAGGTGTTCTAGGTTACTGTTTGCTCACAGTGATCAGAGTGCAATTCACTTCCTATCATCTTTTTGAATTAATGCATGCTATGGGCCCTTTATCAAGATTAATGCATGCCACGTCACTATTTTGGTTTGACCCAACTTTAAGACGTCTCTGACGCATTAATTAAACTTGGCAGTATTGCCGGCTTTGGAGCCTATTAGCCTTACGACCTGTGGCGCTTTAACCTTATTAACTTAGTCACGTTGGGTCGACCAGTCATTCATTAATACCTTTGCACTCAATTGCACTTTCAAAACACCTACCTCTAAACGGCTTGCAAGCCACTTCTAAATTGACCCCAGCGGTAATAAATTCGAAGGTTAGTCTCGAAATATTTAATCTTAATTTTGCATAAATTGATCAATATATCTTGATCCTCATAATGATTAATAGCATATGATACAATAGCACTTGTTCCATCAGTCTAATCTTGGTTTGTAACTGTTAATTTTACAGTATACGGTAAACTCCGGTATATTCTCGTACGTCGCATCTCTTTTGCCGTGTGTTTCGTGCCTCCAGTGCAGCCAGTGCGACATTATTTGTGCTGTACGCGTTATTTCATTTGAGGTTAGATTGGGAATATGCGTTCACTGTCAAGTTTTGTACCGCTAAATTTGAATTACTGAGCATAATTGGTAAACTCATTTCTCAATCTCCGGCATTCATTAAGTAAGATCTCTTTTTCTACTTGCAGTTCCCTAAACTGCATCCACTGCAGATCCATTATTCTACTTCTCTGGATCCGAAGCTTACCCTTTGGAGTTTCAATAAAATTGTTAGCTGTTATGGTTGTAAGAATTCCTTACAAATCAAGCTTATTGGAGATTCAAGTTTCGCGCTGGAGTTATCGGTTAACAAACTGATTCAGTAACGACTTGGTTCACATGCCTGAGACTTTCAAATTCACTACGCAGTGTAACGTTGTCATATATTTCACGTTTGGTGGAGGTTCTCTTTTATTTGAGGAGGTTATCTTTCAATTTTTGGAAGTTGTTCATTATGGTTGATTTCGCTCGCAAGTGGCTATGTTTTTGGGTGAGTTTGGAGAAGTGTCTATTCGTTGCTGTAGACAACGTTGTCTGAATATTTTTATACGAACGCTTTCCTGCTGCGCCCCAATCGCCAAGTTTTTACACCATTTGCACGCAAAATTCCTTGACAGACTTGTACGTCCTCGCCATTAAATATTTTTACTCACGTACGCATCGAAGCTCAATGCCAGAATTTGTTTGCCAAATTTCTATTAAAAATTTTAAAATGAAAACACTAGCACTTTTAGACCACTTTTATAAGCCATCGAAATAAAAGTTTCTCGCGCCTTTTCGGGTAAATTTAAAATCAGTCTACAGCACCTACATCATGGTTGAACTATATTGAACCATGACCCACTCTGCCAGTTTGCGCTTCGTATGTGCGTAGGTGGACAACTAAACCGTTAGTTAAAACTGCACGAAGCCAGCGAATTACCCATAATATTCCGATTCAAAACTGAAAATAACAGAAAACAGATGTCATGGAATATCAAGTCAATCGCGATGTATTACGTGGCACCCGCTATAAGCTTGTACAACACCTATTAGCGTGGATAAGCAAGCCATATTATAGT
This sequence comes from Hyalella azteca, assembly GCF_000764305.2. NCBI lineage: Eukaryota > Metazoa > Arthropoda > Malacostraca > Amphipoda > Hyalellidae > Hyalella > Hyalella azteca. The sequence goes on along the minus strand of NW_025935184.1, from coordinate 223,369 downwards.
GCCGTGTTCACACCGTTCTGCCGGCATATGTCAGTCACGGTCCAGTCCAACATTCTTTAATGCATTTCCACTAGAGCATTTACACCATAAGCATGGCAGCAAGGTTTTTTGCACGGCTGGTGTCAATGCTTTTATAGAAATACATTAAAGAATATTGGACCGGACAGTGACTGGCATATAGACTCCTGCGTCCCGAAATAATTTTCTCAAAATAAACCGGGACAGACGAAACGAGACGAGAAAATTCCGGGAAAAAAATAACGGGATAGAGGGTAAAATTTATCCCGGAATAAACGTATGAACCGAGAAAAGACTTCTGTTCCGGACCTTAAAACTTTTGTCCCGGTAAATTTTGAACCGGGACGAGACAGACAGATTTTAAACGAGACGAGACGAGATTTGTCTTAATTATTTGAGACAAAAACAAGTTTTTCGATTACGATACGAATCATTTCGAAAACATGGGTTGAAGAATGGCAAGTTTGCCCTCTATTGCTAATAGGGCCATAGACAGTTACCAGTTAAATTGAGTTAATTGCAGATTTAGCAAAATTTGTCTGACTATTTGACATGGCAGTAAATTAGTGGTCCGACAAACACCGCAAACCTGTCCATGTATGGCTGAGTATTGAGTAAAAAATATTACCCTTAAGTCTAAACTAAGGCTTCTATGGCACTTATGGGAACCGTACGAGTACGAGTCGAGTTCATTACGCGTTCGGAACGAGGTCAGGCGCCATGTAGCGCATAGGAAGTAGGGACGCAGTGTCTAGAATAGTCGGCCAATTAGTAGACAGTGGAGTGGAGTCCTGGTAAGATATTCCTAATAATACTAAAGCTAGCTTTAGATTATCTCTGCCTTTACTAAAATTTTGTGCTACGCCTCCAGGAAATCTTCACAATTGCGCAGTTACCTGAATTGTTATTAAACGCTTGTTTAACGTTATTTAGAAAGGATACACATGGATATTTCGAGTTATTTTTTGAAGATCAAACTATTATATTTTTCCAACTTAAATTTTGTTGTATTTTAAAATGTTGTTGATATTTCTTTCCAGACTTTTTGTTGAAGGAGATTGATTAAGGCAAGATCGATGAATCTGATTCTGTGATTGAGCTGGAGGCAAATCAATGTCTGTCCAAGCAGCCGATGTCACCAGCTACAGCTAGTATGGCCTCCTCCAGACCATCATAGAATACAATTTTTGGAAAATAAATAACGTGCTTTTCCATTTTATTTGCCTGTCAAGATTACGTACCATATTAAACCACAACATGTATTCGTAGCAAAAATCATTTCAATTGCCGAGCTCCAATCAGAATAGTAAAAGGATACGTCTCAAGTTATTACATAGATGTATGATGGTAAGCCAAAGTTTACACCATATCAATAATTGATTCGTCTCGTTATTTCTCGTTATGTCTCGTTAAAATGGCTATAAATTCCGGGAAATTTTAAGCTACCTACTTTGACCGGGATGTCTCGTCACGTCTCGGTATCGTCCCGGAATTCCTACGGAGGGCTGAAAATTGTCCCGGTTTCTATTGCGAACCGGGACAGAGCCTGTTGTCCCGTCTCGTCTCGGATAAAAATAAATACAAAACACAGGAGTCTACTCGGAGTCTAACTCGGCCTCAAGGCTCATAATATTATAGCAGTATAACTCGGTCTCCCTCACGGTGTTGCAAGGGAGTTTCATCAATACCATCCCCGACAATTTTTTAGGAATTTAATTGCATTGTACTACCCGTGCGGCAACGAGGGTTACTAGGGTTACTACCCGTGCGGCAACGAGGGTTACTAGGGTTACTAGCCGTGCGGCAACGAGGGTTACTAGGGTTACTACACGTGCGGCAACGAGGGTTACTAGGGTTACTACACGTGCGGCAACGAGGGTTACTAGGGTTACTATTTGTGCGGCGACGAGGGTTACTAGGGTTACTACCCGTGCAGACTGGCCAATCTTTGCTCTTAGTTTCTTTAGTGTTAAGTTACCCGACATGACATATAACTGTAGTACTGCAGCCTCAGTTTCCTACAAAGAATTCATTCTCATCAAGCAAATCAACCAAAAAGCTCGTTGTCGCACTGGCAATAGAACCCTAGTTTCGCCCCAGTTTAGCGCATCACGTTGTTGAAGTTTTAGTTTGCATTGATTCGATCATATACTCATTAATACGTATGCTATCATTTAAAAAAGTTTCAGATTACATTGTGAAATAGTGTAAATTTAGTCTTATGAACAATGCTGAATATGTTTATTCCCGGAAATGGAAACACCTGTCACGGTGCGAGTTACCTTCATTAAAATCAGCGAAGTTGTCACTGATATTACTTTATGATAGAAGAATATTGTTGGGGTCATCAACACACCAACTCAGCCTACATGATCGTATATAGGGTCATTTTCACTGATGGTCCTTAATTAGAACCACTTTATTGCACAATCATCCGTTATATCATGTACAATCCACTTTAATATACACAATTCACGTGCTGGCCAACTGATGAGAAGATGACTGAGTCTCGAGTTTGAGTCTCTGGTTTGAGGCTTTCCTAAAAGAGTAAATTGAACAATAATTAAACTTCTAACTAGTAAATAAAGTAATGAATATACAAATCAAATGATGGAACATAAATATAATATATACATCAATTCAAATCAATTCACATATCGTAATTAATTAATACACGTCAGGACCTAACACGCTACGTACTTCCGCTTCGGGCTTCACGCCGCACAATAATCTAGCAGCAACTTACACCTTCCGCATTCCGACTTCCGTAAAGTCTAAACTAAAGTGGCGTTGAACAACTTCTAAATAATTGACGTATTCCAAGTAAAATAACACGCTAGATAATAAAATTCGAGCTTACCCCAACACTACGCCTGTTGGTTGTGACGTGGCAGTCGCTGATTCACTGACATTCATGTAAATTAGTGCAAAAAAATATTCATGCATGAATGGTAAAACTCTTGAAGGAGTCACTTATATACTGATACAATAAATTAAGTGTCGCTCATTGTAATCTGTCGACGAGTTATTGATATTAATATGTATAGCAATGACTTCAAATATTTTCTTCGATAAAAAGTTAGTCATTACACGAAGTTTGTTTAATGTTACAATTTTCTACCGCTTATGGCATGCTTCAGGCGTAATTACTGCGCCTAGTGGCAGTGGACAAATCTGTATTTCGCATCCTCATCACAACCGTCAATAATTATAGATTAACGATTACAACCGAGGCCACCACCTGAACATAGGACCTTTGAATCCATGATTTCATAGTCGTGATGCAGAAGCGTGAAATGAGGTTATAATTCACCTTCACCCCGTGTTCACTTAACGCAATAGGCATTCGTTTGAAAATTCGAATTTTGAACGAATATAATGCTTGTCTTGTTTGGAATATGGATGATTTTATAAAGTAGTTACCAATGTTCATTGAATTTATTTACTTTGATGACCCTGGAAGCTGTCAAATTCTGATCAAATCTCGAGTCAACCAGCTCTTACTAACGTTTGTCACTGTCAATCAAAAATTACATCGTACTCCAAATTTGGTATATAAATGAAAATTTCTTAAATCACCTTCTGGGGCAATCAAAATTAATACAAATCTAAATCTTTAGTTGTTTTTTTTCCACGACATACATAACTTTCAGGCTATCAATAACTTACTCTGTTTGAAAGCCCAAATTCGTCGCGTTCTACTGTTCTCTATACCCTAGTTTTTAAATGACTACCAAACTAGATCGTAATTTGACCGTAGACTTTTGTTGGAGTGCAGAAATTTGTTCATTGCACCTCTGGATATCACTGCTGTATTTAACATTTGATTAAAATTTATTTCTTGGAAAGTCCAGTTGTTATTGTCAATCTTGACCTGCGATGCGTCTTAGGGTTAAAATAACTTATAAAAATTGAAGAATGAAGTTTTATTGTTTGAATCAACATCATTGACTCACAATTGGGTAAATTGCAGCTTTTTTGTATGAAATCTATTGTCAAGCTTGTAAAAGCATCTTCAAAACCTACCAAGATGGCGGAATTGTAATCAACAACATCAAGTCGTTAGGAATAATGAAATGAGAGGCATTGTAATCACATTTTTGTTTAATGTTTCACACCAATAAAATACGTGCATTTTTTACTAGTTTATTCTTGTATATATATTTCAGACATGTAGTTTAAATGAATGATTGCACATTTGTACTTTCAGGATTTTCACTGGTCCAACTTAATGTCTAATATAGTTTAAAGCCTTCTTAGTGCACCATGATCTAAAATTATTGGCTTTCAAGAAATATATTAATATCCCTCGCGTCTGCAGATTGCTTTTCGCATTATATAGTGATTAAATTCTTCATACATTGAATTACTACAGTTCATGTCAAATATGGTAACATTAATCCATGAATAGTAAAGAACAATTTTTCAAGTGCAAAACAGAATTTAGTGATTCATTTTTGTATTTTTTAATGAAAATTCAGAGAACACACGATTTCAGCAGTTCTGCCGTCGAGTCTTCAGCAGTTCTGCCGTCGAGTCTTCAGCAGTTCTGCCGTCAGGCCTTCAGCAGTTCTGCCGTTGAGTCTTCAGCAGTTCTGCCGTTGAGTCTTCAGCAGTTCTGCCGTCGAGTTTCTGCCGTCAAGTCTTCAGCAGTTCTGTTGGCTAGTTCTCGCGAAGCCAAACGTGCTGATCTGTCGGTCACTCAATTCGTTGTAGATCTCATCGATCACGCTCTGGCTTGGCACCCGGTCTTTGGTGATGACCCGAAGATTCACTGCAACATTCACTAATATTAGTGATGGAAACTTATTCTCTTACAAAATTTCACACACAGCTCAAAATCACGTTTTTTTCATTTGCCTTCACTTAAATTTTTCTGGAAAAAGTCTGGAAATCAATAAAAATTTGCATCGAACGCACCGCTAACAAGAGATCAGCAACAATTAAACGAAACAGTACAATGAAAGAGTCCGCAAAATTAATGCCGATCCAGAATTCCTCTTCTGGATGAAGCGAGTAATACGATCGAGGTTATAATTTAGTAATATGGATGGGGATGTTAAGAGATTTTACCCACCAATGAGTTTAATTTTCTGATAGTCTGTAGGCATTTTTAGGCTCTTTGACGAATGCATTTTTTTTAGAATTAGGATACTAATATTCTAATAGGATTCTAATATTCTTTATTAGGATTCTAATATTCTTTATTAGGATTCTAATATTCTAATATTGCTATCATTTCGAACTATTATGTTGTTTAAATTTCATCGACATAATACCCCTCGCACCGAAAAATGTTATACAAATATATATGTCTATTTAATTAAGTTTCATTCAAACTATTATGTTATTTAAATTTCATCCACATAATACCCCTCGCACCGAAAAATGTTAAAAAAATATATGTCTATTTAATTAAGTTTAATAAAATATCAGTATTACTGACCGATATGGAAGAGCAACGCGTCGAAGCAGTTCCAGATGATGACGTAGCTCGTAGGATCGATGGCCAGGACGTTGTAATTGGCAGCCGTGATGTCATTCTCCCTTCCTTTGTCTTAAGGACAGTAATATTGTTAGTGATTAAAACAAATTCTGTCATTATAGTACGAGTAAAATGGACACATTTTGTGAGTTGACATAATAAACTATTTTATATTTTGTGAGTTGACATAATAAACTATTTTATGTTTTGTGAGTTGACATAATAATAATATATAGCACAGGAAAACAATATTTGAGTGAAGTAACGTAATGAACGGTTATTCAATTTCTAAAAGTACATAAGTTGCGTTTGAATTAGTCGCGTGTAAATTTCACTCGTCAGGAATTATATCACACTTATAAATATTTCTCATGAATATATGTAATTGATGAATCAGGTTAACCAAACACTTTATGGTTATGCAAATCAGTCACTCGTGTCATTGCTGGAAAAAATTATAAGTATTACCCCTACTTAATATAATTCTTACACCGGCCATCAGAGTTATTACCCCGAGTTATCATAATTATTACCCCGAGTTATTATAATTATTACCCCGAGTTATTATAATTATTACCCCGAGTTAATATAATTATTACCCCGAGTTATTATAATTATTACCCCGAGTTATCATAATTATTACCCCGAGTTATTATAATTATTACCCCAAATCAATGCGCCAAGGAAAACGCAAATCGTTAACGCGTGCCAGTAAAGTTCTAGTATAAGCAGATCACTTAGATCTGTCATGCATGCTCACTAGCGCATTAATTTGATGATAAACTTGAAATCAGGAGAATTTTTCCAATAATTATTTATAATAAATATGCAAAAGTAACGGCTACCACGTACAAGCGTCTGTCCAGAAGCTGATGGAGTATTTGCCTTCAGTCTGTGAAGGGTCAGCTCGCTTCATTTGTCCTTTTCTGGACGCCTTCATGAACCTGTACGAGGTTTATCTTCACTTATTTGTATTCTCCTCACAAAATTATTAGAATATTGTACATGAAAAGACTTATTTTAAATTCACTTTTTGAAAATAATTTTTAAACTTAACAAGAATTTTACAAATTTATAGTCAAAATTTGTCCCGACCTCGAGTTTCAGTGCAAATTTGGTATTAACTCCCACGCAGAAAGGTTAAAACTCAAATAAACTTAACTCTAGGATTTTCGCCATCTTTGTCCCGTATATACATCTCTGTTACTGAATACTTAACCATCTCTGTTGCTACATTTCTTTCAGTTCTGAATGGTAACTCACAAAGTTATTCCTTCTTCTTCTACGTTGATGAGACCGTTCGAGGCCGGAGTATACTTGATGGCCGTGCAGATAGACACCAGCTGGTCCAGTCCTGCGTACTTGCCAAATTCGTACCAGGTACCAGTCAACTGAACAGAAATAGCATAGATTAATTTATATGTGTTTTTAAATTCATTCGCTATTGCCGTGCCGTCGTTCGGTGAAAATATATTTACAATTTTGGATTTAGTAAAGAGATTGGTTTGGTGGTGGAGTCGTTTTCAATATGGGCGACGATTAAAAATCCCCACACAAAAGAGGTATAATTAAAATCCTTTGGGTAACATGGAAATAATACAATATTTTTACGACTATCACGGAATTATTACATCGTCCAATGGTGCTTCACTGTATATTGTTTTGTAAACAGCTACCAGGTACCATAAACCACGAATGTGACAAATATGATATAATTATATTCTATTAATTTTTAAAGTATTAATGTCACTTATTTGATTAAATCGCAAGTTGACTAAAAATTTAAAAGCAAAGAATAGTCCACAAAAATTCATAGCTTTATAGAAAACGTTTCGGAGTCCAGCTCCATCGTCAGTTCGTAGATTCAGTAAAACGTGGTAAAGGGAACAGTGAAAATTGAATTTTCACTGTTCCCTTTACCACGTTTTACTGAATCTACGAACTGACTGAAACGTTTTCTATAAAGATATGAATTTTTGTGGACTATTCTTTGCTTTTAAACTATTAATTTTTGCGTTACCGTGAGTTGCACGAAGGGATCCACAACGCCTTGGTTGGGACAGCCACCGAAACCAAAACCGGCTTCAACCGACGACAGGTTCATCAGTGCGGCGAACACCACGAAGCTCACGCAAACTATCATCTTGTATTATGTATCAAGTCTGGAAAACGGTCTCTAAAGAGACAATTTTAGGTTAGATAACACAGTTGAAATTGAATTGGTTGAATGAAACTCCTGTAATGTCAAAGAAGAGAGTTTGATATTTCCACTGTTTCCGCTTCTGTCATAGACGCTGCTGATCAAAGTTGTTTCGAAAATGATAAATGGAATAAAAATGATAAATGAAACGCACTCAATAATCAGGCATATAAGAAATATCTATTTAGCAAACAACGGATTGCAAACAATGTAATGTAATTTTTAGGTGAGATTTGAAAAAACGGTTGCCGAATCTGCAAGGGAATATTCCGAAATTATATGAGATTTAAGGTTATTTTATATCTCAACCGAGTAATTTCCCAACAAGTGAAGGTGAATTAGCGCGCACAAAATTTTAATTATAAAATTCTTGGTCGCATGAAATCGCTGAGCAGAAACACTGTACACAATATTTTTGTCTTTTTCACTCCTATCACTTGCTAAGTAAAGCTTGAATTTTCAACATTTTCAACAGGACACACACGACTAGAAATTTCACCGAATACTGGAAGAACTTTACCGCATACAAACAAGTCACTCAGTGCACTGCACTAGCAAGTGTAATGCTAGTACAGTACTAGACAGTACTAATGCTAGTACAGCTCTTAAATATATGTGATGAACAGGTGTGTACCGGAAGTCCCTTATCTAACCTCGGTCCACCTGCTCGGTTAAATTATATCTGGGTTGAATTCATTTAGGTATTGATTTGTTGAAAAATGAAAGAGAAGAAATCATATGATGAATAACTTCAAATTTTATTAAAACTTGTCAGAATTCAACATAAATCATTATATTTCGTCAGGGCAGAATTGAAACCACGATAGCAATCCTAAGTAAGGTAAAATTCATAATATTTTTAGCGTAACTGTAAGTTGGGCATAAAATAATATCAGTAATTTAATGCTTGCTATATACATTTTCTATTGATAAAAGGCAGGCTTGTTATGTTCTGACGTGCTCGCAGTAGATAAGTTTTATTGATACTCGTTTATCCTGAAGAAAGATTTCTGGAAATGAATTACTCTATTTTTAATCCCCTGAAAAAATTTGTGATCATTACAAAATGAGCACGAGAGCAATTTGAAAATATTTTTAAATTAATTAAATAGGTTGAATGTAGTCTATTTGGTACAGTGATAATCAACGAGGTGGTTGAAGCGAACCCAAGCTTGTTCCGTTGAAAGCCTACAATCCTACGTACAAAGCCTACGGCGTTTCGTAATTGAGGAACACTGTTATTAAATGGAACAAATTGAAGTTAGTAAAGAATTTTTTGAAATTCAGATAGAAAAATTTCAGACTATCTTACGGAACTGTTACCATAAAATCATGAGGTTTCTTATCTAAATAAAAAATAAATGGAATAATGATAAATAACTGCTAGTAATGTGTCTTTAGCAACAATTTTGAAAATGAGGTAAATTTCGAGGAAGGTTCAAGGCGAGGTTCATTTAGTCGGTATAACCGGCGTGGTTACGTAAGAACTGCAATGCGTGGTCGGTTCTTTCTACACGTTACAGATTTAAAATTAATTTATTTTCTTAGAATGGATATTTGGGCCAGGAATATACCATTGCCTTGTCAGTTTCTATAGAAATTCCGAGAAAAAAGTTTATTTGTGCATTGCTAACGATGCAGCTGCCTTAGATGTCTGACAAATACTTTAAAAATATCAGTCTCACTACTGAACAGCCTTGATAGCGCCTACGCATATGAAATAAATTAATAGCGACAGACAAAGGGAATAAAAAGTTTAAATGATGCTCAGTATGATTTTATTAAATATTAATTCGAACATAGGCTCATCAATAGGTCATTGCGTAGGAATTTCTTACCTTTAATAATAAAATAACCCAGTTTTACTTCCTTAGTAGCATTCCAAGTGTACAGAAGCCCATGGAAGTTAACGTTATCCTATTATAGAAAGTTATTAATAAAATTTTTTACCTATTCGTAATAATAATGCAAATATGATGTTGATAATAATATAAATATCGCTGAAATAGCAGTATCAATATAACTAGCAGTTGGTCTGTTGGTTCTTGCGTGATGTTGATAATAATATAAATATCGCTGAAATAGCAGTATCAATATAACTAGCAGTTGGTTTGTTGGTTCTTGCGTAGGAAGTTAGTTTTGATGCCGCGATCGTTGGCTTGTTTGTAGGCCGCCGCGACGACTTCGTCTGCTGGAACGCGCACTCGTGTCAGGATGCGTAGCGTCTCTGCAATGTACAGAGTACAACATTAAATGTAAGTACAACATTAAAAGTACAACATTAAATTTGTACATGTAAGTACAACATTATATTTGTGCATAAATTATACTCACTGCTGTTATGGTTGATGTCATGATTTAATTCAGAAGCTTCACCATCTTCCGTATAGATTCTTGAAGCTTGGGATAGTGAAGCTTCGGGTACAACAAGACAGTGATTGTTTTGACTCAACATAGTTATTTGGAATAACATAATTTGATTTTTAAGTTGGTAATTTCGTAGGTAGGGAATAATTATATAAGCTAAAACATGTTTGTTTTTTTATGTTTAATTGAAAAAATCACTGAAAATAACATGAAATGAACATTTAAATCGCTTAAAAAATATATTTTGAATAATAGTAAAACGTTAGAAAATGCAACACGAATAAAATTAATTTAAATAATTCATGAATGATATAATGTAAGAATATAAACATAACAATAATAAAAACTTCATACTTTGAAAGCTGCTCTAGTGATCAAGGAGCTTGACCTTAATGCCTTTACTCACGACGATTCCGCTGCCCAGGTTTTACATCATACGTATTGTGACCGAGTAAATAATAAAATTGGTTCTATGTAATGAAATAGTATAAAAACATGAAGGATAGCATAATGATAAAATGTGTAAAATAATCCTTCGCATTTATTTTAATTATTTACATTAATGATATTATTTAATGTTAATTGGCAACACTTACGTATGTGGAAAAAGAAGAAGCTAATGCAGTCCCACACGACGGCGTAATTAGATACCTCATACGCCAGAATGTGATAGTTCGCTTTAGTGATGGCGTTTTGCTGGCCCTCGTCTGTAATTTGAAACATGATGTTTTATAACTGCGATATCAGATTTATATATACTCGTTACCTACACAGCAAGAGTCCTGACGAATGTGAGCAAAACGGATGTGAACTCTGAAGGAGGAGGGAGGGAAAGTGCAAGCCTACTCACAAAAACTAAAAATTTCGGCAAAAAATTATTTCACATGAGGTGCAAGCTCGCTCTCCATAACTGTTAGTTTTCAGTCGCGAATTGCTGCTGGGGTATCAGCAGCACGTGATATGCCAACATAAATGGAATAAATAGGCATGAAAATAGATCAAATGAATGCAGTATCGCAAATCCAGTAATGTTTTGCAAAAAAGATCATTTTAAGTAGAATATTATTAGATAATAATGATGCCTCACAGGCTGCTTCTGAGAAGAGGAGCGACAGCACAGCTTCTGGTCCGCCTGGCACCGCTTGCTTCATCTGACCCTTCACGGTTGTGGCGTCACCACTGGGGGAAAATAAATTTAATGTTTTAAAATTTATATTTATGTTTTGATGAATATTTTAATTTATTTTCCAAACCGTAGATGCAACAACTACTTGCAAATTTTATTTTATGAATCATATAATATATTTGTTTATTTTTATTGTATTAAATTTGAATTGCTGTGTGGAGACTAATTTGCCATAGACGTGAAGGAAAGAACGCGTGGTGGTAAAAACTCTCAATAGAGTTTTGTGGGTAATGTGGGTAATGTCGAATTAGCTCTCCCTAACAGAGTTTTTTTTAAAGCCGCGGAAAAATAATTTATTGGGAAATTTTTATCAATTTTAATTTGCTATACACCCAGCTAATTGGCTCAGCAGTTCGAACACCCAAGCAAGAGACAAGCAAGTCCATTGATAGCCTGTTAAAGAAACACTCTAGCACGATATTTTATCCTGCCATTTCCTGAATAGGATTAATAGCAAACAACATAACAAAACGATTAACAGTACAGTACAGTACAGTACAGTACAGTACAGTACAGTACAGTACAGTACAGTACAGTACAGTACAGGACAGTACAGTACAGTACAGTAATGATACAAACGATACAGTAATGCGAGTAGTACGAGCATTAACATTCATCGGCGCCCGTCATTATGGTAATTATAGAGATGCTACACTGTGACGCTGCACTGCTAAGGGGGTCTGTCACTCAACAGACAATTTTTCTTGCAAAATGAGTGAGTATCATGAACACCGACCAAAGACGTGTCAAAATTATTGGTGTAACTAGGCTATTAATAAAATGCTAGGTGATTATTTTCAATGTAAAGATTATCGTTAAAGGTGGTAGGGAGTGAGAAACAGATTACGGTGATCAATAGAGGTAATGGTTGTGATTTCACTTAATGTGGGTTGGAAAGTTTTTTGCTGCTGATTTCATATGTAATTGGAAGATTTATGTGAGTATGAAAATATTGTATTTAGTGTTGCACCTACCATTTACCAGTGCAGTTTTGATAACAGTTTTCACCTAAATTGACCTTATTTATACCTTCTTTATATGTGACTACAAGCGAAAAGAAAGCGTATGGCACTCACTAATTGATGTATAATTGAATGAATGTATCATTGGGAAAGTTCAATAAATATAATTTTGCATCGGAAATGCATATGGACATGATTTTAGTGACTGATCATACAACTCTAGGATTTTAAGATCAACATTTGCTTGCAATTTAAACGCGAATTGAAAACGATTTAGCCCTTGGCGTCAACTCGATTGAAATTAATTCACTAATGACACGACTATACATTATTTGTTTAGGTGTATATAAAATTCTTTCACAATTTGCCATTATATTAGTGACATGACGAGTTTCAACCGTTTCACCTTCTAAAAAATTGTGCCCAGCTCCACTTACGCAACTTCCGAGTTATCGTAAAGTTATTTACAATTTTTTGACGTAAGTTTGCTCCGAAATGTTTTTAATTATACCACTGATGCCCTTATAATACCACAATAATTCCGTTCACTTAGCAGTACCTATACACATCTTGTACATCACCATGTGTGCTTCGCAGCAATATCTTAATTTTATTCTTGCACCTGTTCAGTAACTTCTATTATATTGTAGTGGAACGTTGTTTGTGTGTTTTCCTGTATTGGTACGAGGTTAGGCTATATAGAACTACTTGGTGCGTATTTGAAGTAAAAAGTTTCTTCAAAAAAGTAAGCGGTCGAATGAAACGGATTATTTTTAAGGAAGTAAGAGTAGGAAGGTGTCGATATTCTTTAGAAACGGAATAAGAAAAAAGTGAAAATTATCTTTGGCGAAGTAAGGGCTAGAAAAAGCACATTATCTTCAGAAAAAATTAACTACAAGGAAAAATTATCTTCAGGAAAGTAAGTATAAAGTATAAATTATTGTCAGGACAGTAATGAGTTGAGGTGTTGTGGTGCCATCGTTCCATCCACGATGTGTCGTAAAAAAATAGTTACAATTTTTTTTATAAGTTGAGCAGAATATTTATTTATTTGACGAACAATAACGAGAATATTTTAAATAGAGGAAGATGTCAAACATATAACTATTTTTCAACTGACTAAAGTGTGCTGACGATGAAGCAGGCTATTGGGTCACTGTATCCTAAATATTAAATTACAATGATAAATTGAACAAAAAGTGACTACTACACTGACATTAGAACACATTTTATTTTAATATCGAAACGCAAGAGCGTCTCTATGACTGTTGAGTCTCATTCCTATGGTGAAAATTGAACATCGTAATTTTTCAGTGGCTGTAATGCCATAAATCAGCAATGCAGCTTATCGCCTCTGTTCCTATCACATGGGCATGTTACGAGTATCTCATTTGACAGTAAAAACGTAAACAAAATAAATACAGAAGGATACACTGTAATACGCATATTCTTTGAAAAAGAAAATACGCATATTCTTTCATGAAGAAAATACGCAAATTCTTTGATAAAGAAAATATGCTTGTTCTTTGATATAGAAAAATGCATATTATTTGATGAAGAAAATACGCATATTCTTTGATAAAGAAAATACGCATATTCTTTCATAAAGAAAATACGCATGTTCTTTCATAAAAAAATACGCATGTTCTTTCATAAAGAAAATACGCGTATTCTTCGATAAAGAAAATACACATATTTTGTGATAAAGAAAATGAGCAAATTCTTGATGAATAAAATACGCATGTTCTTTGATAAAGAAAATACGCATATTTTGTGATAAAGAAAATGAGCAAATTCTTGATGAATAAAATACGCATGTTCTTTGATAAAGAAAATACGCATATTAGTTTATAAAAAAATACACATATTCTTTGATTGAGAAAAAATTCATCGAATTATTATTTGTGTTAACGAAATTTTAAAGCTAGGCAAAATTACTCACGATCCTGAAATCCATGTCCGCGTGACGTCATAGAGGCCTGCGGTCGCTGCCGGCTTGTACGCTTCACTGGGGCATTGGTACGCTTTACCGAAGCCCGTGTACCTGCTGTACTCGTACCAGGTGCCCGTTAGGTACTTGGAACACAAACAACATTTTGTTAACATGACCCGTATGGTAAATTGGTAAATAAAAAGCACAAGTTTGCACCAAATCGCGGACAATTCATCACAAACAGCAGTGACAGAAGAACAGTAGGTGAGCTTCGTTGTTATATGTCGGATAAAATAGTTGTAAATTCGCAGTAATCATTATATCAGTTAGCAAAGAGATAACTATAGTATAAATTAATGGTACAAACTATGTCATAAGCGAACAATGATTGGGTTTATGGATGGTTTAAATATACAGTCACAAAAAAGAATGGACAATATGATTGGGAAATATTTTAAATCTTACTGTGCTTAGGACATTAGAATTCACTGATGCTTGAGTGGGGCAGCCGAATGGTAAAATAACGGCAGATGCGATGGACCAACTGAGCACCGTGACCAGTACTCCGTAAGCTGCCTTACGTGACATCGCTGGATGATCCATTTCTGATAACAGAAATGTTAAAAAATGTACAGTACCCATATTAATTTGCTGGAGCTTTATAGTTTATTTTTTTTTAACAATTTAGGCCGAAATGAAGGATTGAGTTACCATTTATGTGAGGTAAAGTCTTATGTTTTCGCTTCCGTGCTATAAATAAATCGCATCAATGAGTGTTCACATTTTGCGATGGACATGCAGCGACTCGAATATGTAAATTGTAAATATTTCAATCACAAATACTTACAAAAGTTTTGTTTTGATGCGAAGTTGCAGACGATATCGAGGAACAGCTATCGAGCGCCAAGACGTTGCAAAGACTGAATCGTGAAATTTTGTGAGAACTCCGCGTCATTTCTTGGTCGATGCAAGACACTTGTTAAAGAAATGAAAGCATTATGGATCCACGTGTATCGTTGCCAAAAACATTCCACTGAAAAAAAGTTTTTCATTCATATTAACAAACCTTTTTATTATTCATATCAACGAACTTTTGTTTTCTTTTTTTTTTACCGCGTTTCACTTCATGAAAAATAGCCGGATCACGTGAAGAAACAGCAGGCAATTTATCATCATGAATAATAATCAATGCAGATCGTGTGTATACCGGTTAGGAGTAAATAAAGTATTTTCAATACTTCAACCTCTCAGGTAACTTCAATGAATTTAATGCTTGGCTTTTGAATATCAAGTTCACGAATACACTTTTTACATATCCTATTCGTCTAGAGAATGCGTATGATGCACAATCCATCTATAGGGGATTCAGTTAGCACATTTTATTTGCTGTTAGGTGACGGTTCTTGAATAAAGACAATAAAATCTTAGATAATAATAACAATAAAATAGCGGTTTCAGCGTTTATTAGGCCGTAGGCCTGTCGTCAATTCTTAACATTGCAGAACAATCACAGCTTGTTGCGGGCTTGAGCTCGCAATTCACTGATTTAAATTTTGTTTACTTAACCGCCCGGCCTCCTTGCCGATTCCGACCCGAAACTGGCGCACAGAGCTGGGATCGAACCCGCACCTCTCTGCTCCAATCCTGGTACTCTGAACTTTAACCATTGGGCCACGTATGTTTGAACTCTGACGACTCGTCTAGCCTTGTACTAATGTTTTTTATGTTGCCACCAATGTTCAAAATGAACAATTCTATTTTCCAGTCATATTATATGTGCAACACTAATTTTTTCAAAATTCATACCATTTCTTTAACTGATTTCAGTAACGAAGCAGGACGAAAAATCACCTACTCGACTCATTCGGACTGGAATATATTCAGCACTAAGCCTTCAGAAATTCTGCGTTTGAAAATTATTTACTAAAAAAATTAATTAGTAATAATACCTACTTCAATATGATCGAGCATGACTAGATTCCTAATTTTCCGTTTAATATCTTGAAGTCCTCAGCTTGTTTCATAGAGCAAATTCTGCTGTAAAAAATTCAACTTATATGTGATGTAAAATATTGTTATAGAATTCCTAATGATGTTATTCTCGAGACAATATTAGATATGATCATTTGTAATGCAAGCCAGCCTCAAATTTTCCCCATCGAGAAGTTGGAAACTCGCAGTAACGCTGCAACATGTGCGTCACTATCGACCAAATTCGCAACTCTTACACAAGTGTTGGCTGATGCATTGCTAGTACATGCAACAACGATAGTCAAAACAGCTAGTCAATGCAATTATTTTAGACTAAATCTAGCCATCGCTGGCAAAAAAATTCACGAATTCACAATATCGCTACGATCATAAATATAAAATGAATAAATGTTGAAATTTTAAACAATGATCAATTTATAAATGTCACTATAGGCTTGAAACGCAGATCCTCAAAAAACTTAAAAGAGAAGAAAACTCTACAAAAATTCAACATATCTATTTTGAAACGTTTCGGAGTTGAAGAGAACAGTAAACGTTGTTTACTGTTCTCTTCCATACTTCAGCCATGCGTCCGAAGCTATATCAAGAGAATTAAAAGATTTGTTTTAGAAATACTTTCCGGACATTAAACTTCATATTTTGGTGAATAATTTTTAAATAGGCTCGTATTCTAGGTACAAAGATATTCTCCCTTCTCACATGCGATCGTCCCTAATTTATAAAATTAGTTATGTACGATGTGCATCTGCGTACGTTGGATTGAAGTCATGCAATTTTTACTGTAGGGTCGCTGAGCATAGAGGGAGGAGTTACAGGACTGGGCAGTTAATATCGCGCCCACCTCTTTCGGCTGTGCGCACTTACCCCGAACAGTCCAACGCTCCAGTGTCCGACACTGACTCTAAGGTTTTAGCTTATAGTTCTGGTGCTTCCGATCTGAGTATTTTAGAATCCTTATAAATTTTTAAAGAGAGGCCTAGCTTAAATGCAGCCTTTAGTTCTTATCCACTAGAAACTGCGAATATATAGATATTTACTTTATTACTCTGCCTTTTGCCTGTAAATTTAGGTTTTGAGCTTCTGTATTTTTTTTTTGAATACAAACTTTATTAACTTCCGATTGTATTTGTGTTCTAGATTTATCGAACTGACGACGGAGCTGGAGTCCGAAACGCTTTCAATAGAGATATGTGGAATTTTTGTGGAGTTTTCTTCGTTTTTAAATTTCTAATGATCGATGTAGACAAGTCGTATGACGTACGCAAAAAATTGAAACAGGTCACGTCAGTCAGAACTTCCTTAATTCAATATTCACTGGAAGGAGTTCTACTGAAAGGTATTGCGCGTGTTCGTATGAAAATGTTGTCTACTAATTAATCAGTGCGCAGCAGTAGACGACTACCTACTGAAAAAGAACTTGAGAAAATTGACGATTTCTCTGTTATGTACCCTCATCTTTTTAACCTATCGTCTTTGTACCCTATCGTCTTTTTACCCTATCATTTTTTTACCCTATAATCTCCACTGCCTCGAAAATATTATCTTGTAATCTGCGCTAATCACGACCAGGCCTCACAATCCAGGATAATTTTTGCTCATTAGCGAAAAATCATATGAAATGAGGAGCGATTTCACATAACTTTCAATGAAGCTGTGCAATTATCAGGGTATTCATTTTAATAATGAGCTCATGACTATTTCCTCACTGAAAATGTTTTCCAAAGATTAACAACTATATATGCTTTTCTTCAATTGGCCATCTAAAGCAAAAAACTTCGTTAAAAAGCCGTAGAAAATACATTGAATTTTCTTCTTGTACAATTTGACACCACAATTGGACGAATTTAGGATAAATATGAATCCCAAGAAACGCAGCACACTTTTAATTGTTAAAAATTTTACACACAATAACCAACAAAATTAAAGACGTACGAGACAATAAGCAACAATCGGACTAAAAAATGTCGAGTAAAATTAATTTCTCTGATTAAATCAAACCAACTGTTCTGGTTAAAAAGGAAAAGATAGGAAGCCTTGCAACGAAGTTAGATATTTGAGAATGCAGTAAAACAAAATAGATAGGCAATCCTTCACAACCTCACTGCAATCCGTACGTCAAGCAGATTACAATTAAATTGTCTGCCCAATACTGAGGAAATAAGAATTTTTTTTGCTAAGAGAATATGTATACGAACAGTCATAGTTTAAAATTCTTCACGTGAACATTGAATAACATTTTTGTTTTTAAACTTGGTATATAGTACATAATTCATCAACTTTATCAATTAAAAAATCTCGAATAAAAATAGAAAACACCCGTACGATCCATCAGGAATAAATTTTGAACATTGTAGCAGATGACAACGATAATTCCAGACAAATGACGTTGTAGCAACTTCTTATCAACGTTGTTTAAACGTCAGATTCCTGGTTGGCGTTACATGTAAAAAATTTGAAGAAAACGCTCGTGAAATTTTATTAAGGATTTGAATTTATTCAGTTACCACATGATGTTTAAAATGAAGGGCTCACCGCGAAAATGTATTATTTTAATTAACAAAATTACATATAAAACCTTGAAACATGACAGCGTTAACCTTCAAAAGTTAATCAGTAGATAAATAGTGAAGAAATGTTACATCGTTAAGGTTAAATCTTGAAACAAAGGCCTGTAAGGAAAGTTAGAAAAGTATCAGCGTTAAGGTATGAATTTAATTCAGTAATTAATCAGTTCCAGGGCCAAGAATTTTGTTCATTTTAGAACTTAGGAATTAAGAACAATCGTCTAGAGAATTCTTTAGGAGCAAGCCGGTGCTGATGCCGCGATCTTCAAGTTCTTTGTAGATTTCGTCGATGACGAACTGGGGCGGGTTTGGCTGTCTGGTCAGGATACGCAGAGTTGCTGTCGGGGGAAAGTCAATGTGAATAACAATACAATATATTAGTTAATGCATTACCTCACGTATTGCATACTATTGTTTACGTAATGCATTGCATACTATGGTTTACGTAATGAATTGCATACTATGGTTTACGTAATGCATTGCCTTCTATAATTCACTCAATGCATGAACTCACGTTCCCTAGAAAAGCAAGTAAGAACGATTTTTTATCTTCTTTTTGGATACGGCAAAAATTTTATATACATTGATATGCACTGCATTAACTGAATATTACATTTACGTAAGCAATGAAGTTTTCAAAATCTTCATCAGAAATAAAAGGCATTAAGATCGAATTCATTGGCTAAAGGAATGCAGTATTCAGGTGCGAAAGAAAATAACTAAAACAGCATGATTTGTTTTTTGGTGCTGTGATTGTGTCAGTTTATCCTGAATTAGTTGTTAAAGCTGTTCTTATTTTAGTGACCTGCCGTTGTCTTGATTAATAAGTGTTAGAACATAACACTTATGTTGCTTATTCTAGTTATATATATTGTGTTGTATTGCCGACAGAGCTGATTAGATTATGCAAGATCTCCTCAATAGGATTTTTTTTCATTTCGTTGTGCTGTGTTTTAAATCGTTTTTTTCTCATGCGCCTAAAGAATAACAAGAAGTGTCTTAAAAAATATGTGCAAGAAATTTTAACATAATTCACTAATGTATCTGCACACGAAGTATTAGTTAACAAAGTTTATGATAGATACTAACGGAAGTGGATGGCGACGAGGTTCGTGCAGTCCCAGACGATGATGAAGGCCGGGTCGGCCTTCAGCACATTGTAGTTGGGGGGCGTTACTTCTGTCCAGCGGCCGTCGACTGGGTAGAAGAGACGTCGAATGAACAATTAAATTTACAATTAAATTAAGAACATGGTAATATAATATAAATTGCAAGAAATATTCGCGCTCCACATGAAAGTCTGTAAATATTTGATAATTATAATCAACAGTATATATTCAAAGAAATAAACGATGAATAGAATGGGCTTGGTTCCTTACATGCGCCTTCAACGAAAGAGATGGAGAGCTTCGCTTCCAAATTCTTTGGGTCTGCAAACTTCATTTGACCCTTCACTGTGTTTTTGACGCCCCTGAAGGAAAATTTAAATATCAATATAATTGGGAAATATAAAATTGTATTTTTACAAAATTTCTACATTTAGCTGCGGATTTGAACACGTACAATTATGAATATTTCCTAACGAAGCGGACACGTTTGCTTGAAAATAATTTTCATAACTCTCGGGGTGTACATAGTCGTGTAAAAAACATGTAATATACAAATATTTTCTACAATTTATTCGCCCTACTCCTGAATCAAAAACGGAATATCTCAGAGCCGATTTGAATGGAGTATTTCTCAATAATTCGAATGAAAAATTCGCAAAGGGTTAAAGGAAAAATACTAAGATAATTTGTTTTTCAGTAGATCCTGCTAATGAATAACTATAGAAAAAATGTATATCATGTAGATAACCGTACTTTTCTCAGAAGCAAACGATTAATATTGCACAAACAATATTCTGCTGACTCACAAAATGATACGTTCTTGCTCGACGTTGAAGCGTCCAGGAATTATTATCGAGTACTTCTCCTTAGGACACCGGAACGCGACCTGCCCTAAGCCGACGTACGAGCTGTACTCGTACCAGTCTCCAACGAACTGCAGGGTGCGGGGTACAAATTTAATTATACAATACTCATAGAATTGATAAAAAATAAACAAGATCATACTTATCAATAATAAGTTATATTCCAATTTGTTATTAAATTATACAAGAACATACCCCAATTTTTCCCATAATATTGATCACCGGTTTTCTGAGATAAAAACGTTAGAACTTCACAGTCACATGGGAGGTTGTGGATTGCAAAATAATATGACAAAAACCTCACAACACTCGAAACTCAAAAATGACATGAAACAATTAACTTAAAATGTTCATATGTCATGATTGATTTACAAGGATTTTACAAGGAATTAATGTTGTATGCTTGCCACACGATAGCCAACGAGGTAAACATGCTGAGGCCGTTTGATTAAATATTATGATATTTAGGAGGATTTACATGGGAATTGAATGACGATGCTTATTTGTCCTGCACCGTACAAGAATTTTCTAATAAACTAAAATCTTTGCATCTGCAAAAATGAAAAATGATGTCTAAAATGAAATGATTTGATGCTAGAATCTGAAGTACAAATGGCAAAGCTGGTGCAAAATTTATGCTCAAACTCGTCAAAAAATTCTGCACCTAGATTTTGAACCTCAGTAAAATGAAGCTTCCACCACTCGACGATGTTGAATATTGGAATGCTGCTGTTTACGTCTTCGTAGATGAACTACCCACTTTGATATAAACCGAGGCAAACGTTTAATTGGCTCAAGAATTTAAATCAAATAAAAATCTTCCAAAATAACGGAAATTACCGAAGTCGTGTCGAAGCTGGTGGCAACGGGTTGGTTGGGGCAGCTTCCCAGGAACACGGTACCGTTCACAGACGCCAGACTCATAAGTGTGGCCACGAGGGCTCCTATAACTCGGCCGGTCTGATGCATAGCCATTATCCTGTAGAAATATTTGGACTAATGCTTTAATATTAGACAGGTTCCCTGTAAAGATAAAATTAAATCTATGTTGTTGTTATTTAAGATAGACTAAATCTCGCAGATATTCTATAAATGCTTGATGTACAAACATATGATCTTCGTTGCAAAAGTTGAACTTACGATTACGTTTTTCGTGTTGAAAATTCTTTAGATAAAAAATAGGGCGAGTGGCGATTTGAACATACTCAAGATTCAAACTCAACTCCCAAAATGAAAATACGAAAATACGGTCTTTAAAACCCCGAACTCTAGCAGACTTTAGACACGATCACTACTCGTTCAAGCCTGCGGGTAGAATGCCGCTAACGAATCTACTCCAAATCGTTCATAACTACGGAAATTTGCTGCAGGTGTTTTGAGTGCTATGCAGGGGCCTTTTTATTGGGTGGTACCCAGGTGTTCTGAAATTTATGGTATTGATTTGAAATGCATTGTTTGATTTCGATTCTTCCTAACTTCCCTTGTCCAACTTAAATAACTTGAAACATAGAGAAGCCTCACGCTAGTGCAGCTCAACAAAGGATATGTTTGCCGTACAGTCTACTATCAACTCAATCCAATGTTGCTGGGGGTTTTGCGCACGTTATGCATTAAATTAAGCCCGCACTTTAACCCAGCATGTTTTTTCGAGCATCGCAGGATTTCCCAGCGTTGCTCGATCAGTTATTCTCAGAAGATTTTAATAATAGTTTTCAATAATAGTTTTTTATAATAGTTTTTATAATAGTTTTTTTACAATAGTTTTTTAATAATAGTTTTTTAATGGTTTCAAAGCCCTGATAATTCACGTAAAATGGGGCTTGATTGAAGCTGGAGTCCTTTTCTCAATATTAATGGTTTCAATATTTGGTGTATTCTTCCACCACCGTACGGGTGATGTTCTCGTTGTGGGCCTCTATTAGGTGGTTCCCTGGTCCTCTTGACTGAAGGTGGCACGTGGGACGTCGGCTTAATGTTGTAGTTGTGAGCCCGACGTAGTCCATATTGGGGAGAAGTCTACAATCTTCTTTATTACAGGAAAATTTATAGATTACATTTGTCTCCTGGAGAAGTTTTTTTCCCTGAGGCTATTATTCATAGGAGTGTTTTGAATTTTCGTGTCTTTTAGTGAATCAATAGTTTTATTTTGTTATTATCAGTGGAGTTTACAGTAATATTATGAAAAATATATTGAAAGTTCCATTCATTTACTTTATAACCACTGTTCATTTGATTCTGGTTGAAGATAGTTATGACATTCATATTCGGCTTTGGTTTCTTGAAGAATCCATTTTGTTTGGATTGATTCTTCATAATTTCAGTATTCAGTTGAATAGAAATAAATACCACATTCAAATGGTTACCTTATACAAAGCATATCAAAGAGTTAAGCAGTCTCTCGTACAAATTACTTCAGAGGCACAATAGCAAATGCCGGAATAAACTTTAGATAAACTACAACAACAAATCAAAAACTGCATAAACTGCAACAGCAAAAACTTTGATAAACTGCAACAGCATAGCAAATCAAAAACTTTGACAAACTGCAACAGCAAAACCTTTGATAAACTGCAACGGCAAATAAAAAACTTTGACAAACTGCAACAACAAAAACTTTGATAAAGTGCAATAGCGAATCAAAATCTTTGATAAACTGCAACAGCAAATCAAAAACATTGATAAACTGCAACAACAAATCGAAAACTTTGATAAACTGCAACGACAAATAAAAAACTTTGACAAACTGCAACAACAAAGACTTTGATAAACTGCAATAGCAAATCAAAAACTTTGATAAACTCAAACAGCAAAAACTTTGATAAACTGCAACAGCAAAAACTAAGATAAACTGCAATAGCAAAACCTTTGATAAACTGAAACAGCAAATCAAAAACAAGTTATTGAAAAGAAACCTGATTAACAATCGGAGCGCGTACAAGAAACGAAGGTTGTTAATAAATATTAAGTGGATTCTCACAAAATTAGAGAAGAAAAAATCACAGGGAAATATCCTCAAATCATTGGAATAATATAAATAGGCTTAAACGAAGAAATGAAGGCTCTGAGTTTAAAAATTCTTTATCAAGATGAACTCAAAATTTCTAAATAAAGATATATATATAAAATAAACGGCAGATAATAATTGATAAATATAATTTTTCGATGTAGTAATCCAAATTATTGTGGAAAAAGTGAGTCACTTTCCATTTCCCGTTTAAGTGAACAGAAAATTTTGCATTACAATTACGCTAGTGCTTATACTAGCGTAAAATGTTTCTTAATTTATTATTCCTAAAACGTTTCACAATTTAGGAAATATTACGTAAGAGTTCGGCAATTTTTTTAAGTTTTTAATTTTCAGTAAAATTTCAGCTGAACCACGAGGAAAATTCCTCACTTCCGGTGAATCGATGCAGCTGCTAGCAATTAACAGCACCATGGCTGTGGGATCGCAGGCCACATATAGACGATGATTGGCCAGCGATATGCCGCCGAAAACTTCAAACGTAGGAAACGAAAACTTATTCATGCGTGTTCACGAGACGTACACCTGTGGCTCGAACGAAATATGAGGTTTTGTTAACAAAGACACGTGGGCGAGCTGTTCAATAGAAGCTATAACTACGAACATGTGTCATCTTATCGATCACAGTAAATTTTCTAACGTGAAGAATGGACAAAGACTTGTTCGGACAAAGACTTGTTTAAACAAAGACTTGTTTGAACAAAGAATTGTTTGAATAAAGACTTGTTTGAACAAAGAATACTTTGAACAAAGACTTGTTTTAACCAAGGCGATGCATGTTGAATTTTTGAGGAAATTTAACATAAATTTTCCAGTAATGTCTACTAAAAGAAGGAAATAAAATGTAATTTATTTAATTGGTTTCCATTGGATTTACTTCGAATGTAGGAGAATTTTTCCACAATTTATTTCGAGAATATTATTTATGAAAAACGCCATTGAAGATCATGGAGGAAAAATTCAATGAAAACTTATAGAAAAGTTATGTTCAAAGCAATGAGCACCTTTTCACCTGCAGTAACATAGACATTAGAAGAGCATGAAAGAGTATGTCATTGTTGAGGACTAAACGTTAGTTCTAATTTGATGTTTTAGATAAACGAACTTCACGGCCATTTTGGAATTTCTCGAATCAATTTTTTGACTAAAAATTTTACTATAAACTCTATTGATGGTCACAGAAAATACTCTTTCTATAAGAGAATGGGTGCTTTTTACCTTTCAATATTTTTACGATCAAATATTACCGTTCACCACACTACNAACGTTTTCACGCTACCAGCACAGTTTTCACTTACTTGTACTTACTGCATAACTCTTCGTGGTAGTGAAACTAGATCAGGGGAACACATTTATTTCAGTTAGAGACCAACACAAGAAAAACCGTGACTTAAGAAAAGAACTACGCGTCGCGGTCACGTCAATGTGTATCTCAGCTTTATGCTTCCTATTATACTACGGTACACCAACGCGATAAGTCGTTATTTCCCTTCAGTTTCGTCGCGTCATTGCTTATGCAGTTACTGATGCTAGTAGTGATGAAGTTGGTTGCTATTCCCTACAGTTCCGGTGCGTCACTGCTTGCAGTTACTGATGCTAGTAGTGATGAAGTTGGTTACTGATCCCTATAGTTTCGATGCGTCACTGCTTGCAGTTACTGATGCTACTAGTGATGAAGTTGGTTAATGATCCCTATAGTTTCGATACGTCACTGCTTGCAGTTACTGATGCTAGTAGTGATGAAGTTGGTTGCTATTCCCTACAGTTTCGTCGCGTCACTGCTTGCAGTTACTGATGCTAGTAGTGATGAAGTTGGTTACTGATCCCTACAGTTTCGATGCGTCATCACTATTTGCAGTTGTTCTGGTCGGTGATGCTAAGGCGTGTTGGGTCCAAGCCTTTGTTCCTGATGATGGTCAGAGTTTTGTTCACCAGCGCCTCCGACGGCTGCGGGTCGCGCGTGAGCACCCACATAAACTCTGAGGGAGGACACGCCAATTCATCAAATGAAAATGTCATGTTAATTCACAAATAGTTTTCGAGTGTGGCATATTGGTTGAAATTCCCATTCGAGTACGCTTAGAAAGATGAATTATCCATGCAAATTATTTCTACCCATAATTTTGAGTTGATACTCATATGATTGGACAAATTGTGGGAGAAATTGAAGGACATCTGTTTTTAACAAAACCTGAGATTAATATTTATATGTTTGGTAGTTTTTAATATTAATTATACCGGACTGATATCAATTATTTTTAAATTCATCTCTAAACACAGATCCACAATTAAATGAAACCTCTTAATGCAACCAAACAATAAGGCTAACTTATCATCATCACTAAACTCCACTGATAAGACGCTTAAAATGACCACTCTCTAAATAGTGAGGCGCTCAAAACTGAATACGAGAACACGTAGAGTTTAGTAGAAACTACAGTTAACTGGCACATAAAATAAAACAAGATTAGTGAGACTTTATAAATCAATGACAGAACAATAATGATAAAGTGAACAATTAAATCAACTCTCATATTCGATAAACCACGATCTTAACAGATCTACTCCGATTGCTTCATCTTGCACTATTATTTATATATTGATATACTATTATTTCATTTTTTTTACTATTGGGAAACAGGGTTGCCAAACGGTCTTTTTCCCGGACAAATTCCGCGATTTATTTTTTTTTTCAATTACGTTGGCCGGCTAAAATTTATGATAAGGGTTCTTCCTAATTAAATTAAAAAATGAAATTTTTACACCGGAAACTACAAATATAATAGTATATATTGAATTAAAGTCTTTTTTTGTTAGCGAATTTGGTCGTTTTTAAGCCATCTTGCAACCCTGAATCATGAACCACTACGTGCTGGAGAAATACATTTCGTGGTACGCATACGTACCACTTTGGAGTCAAAGTGTTAATAGAAAAACATTCATTAACGAATGCGAGAACACCTATAATAAAGTGGACTATAATAATATAAAAGGAAGCAAGATGTTATTAGTCTGGCGTTCATTAATGATTAAGTAAAGACGTACGAATGTTTGCTATGAGAGCGCTGGTGCAGCTCCAGACGACAGCGTACGAGTTGTAGTCTGTGTCCAGCACCCAGTAGTTGGAGTCCGTTACAGCGTTGGAGTTGTTAGCATCTGCAGACACGCAAATAGTGTAATAAATTATCAAATGTTGGAAAGATAAAAGTCATTATTTGAACTTGATTATTGTGGAGCGCATTAATATAACATAAAAATAATGGTAATTTAGGCCAAATGCAAAAATTTAGCTTGATGTAAAAAAATTCAATTTTACAATGATGAACGCATGTGGGAGAATTAACAGCATATGACTGACTGATTGTGAGAATGCATGAAGGAGAGGTTATTGCACGGTCGAATAAACCAGTATATACCTATGCGAAGTAAAGCTTTGAAATTGGAAAATTTAAAGAATTTAACTACAAATATATCAATTACATTGATATAAACTGTTGGGAATAAACTTCAATTGTTGGGAATAAATTTCAACATTATAAACGCATATAAGATCATCACACTATAATTATAGGCTAATGTGAGCTCCTAGATACTGACGTTCAATTGTTGGGAACAAAGTTCAATTGTTGGGAATAAAGTTCAATTGTTGGGAACAAAGTTCAACATTATTAAGACAGAAAAGACCACCACACTAAAATTACAGGCCAATGTGAGCTCCTAGACACTGACATGGCGTCGGAGAGGAGAAGGAGACTGAGAGCTTCCCTTCCCTGCTGCTAGGGTTGGCGAACTTGGCCTGCCCGACTACGCCGCTGGGCTTCCCGAAGCTGCGATAAATGAAAAAAATCACAAAGTTAATTAAAAATGAAGAACCTATTAAAGAAACAATGTAAAAAAGAATTAGCACATGGGAAATAAATTGGGTCATAAACCAAAAATTAAGTTTGAAAAATTGTTACGCCAATGGAAATAGATAATATTTATAATAAAATAACAATAAAAACGGACGAAAAATCAAATAAATTACACAGGCCAGCTGACGGAACACAAAAGGTTAGAGGAAGAAAAGACTGAGACGACAAATGCGATTCGTAAAGTTCAAACATTAGGAACTAAGATCCATGGATACATTGATAAATATAGATAATTAATTGATAACTCAACTCACAAGTTTAGTTGATTATTTTCAACCTTGATGAGCCCGTTGCCCGCGTCCGAGTATTTGGCAGATGCGCAGCGCCCGCCAAACTGGAAGATGGCGAAATACTTGCGGTTCTCGTACCACTTGCCCAGGTACTGCAAACCAGAAATATCCTCGTAAAAAATCTCATCATGTCAAATCTCTTATCGTAAAAATAAATCTCGTGATCTCCTTCGTAGAAATAAATCTCGTGATCTCTATCGTAAAAAGAAATCATCGTATCTCATATAATTTTTCAATGCCAAACTCATTCTGATAACCATGAAAAAACCTCAGGTGTTGAAGATTTTCTAACCTAACCTCATAAAATTTTGTTGTGTGTTGTGATAGCGCACTTCAAGTTTGGATGTTAAAGAAGAGAATATTTTCCATGAATTGGTCCAGAAACCAAAAGTAATTCAACTTCCATGAATTTAATGGAAATGTTCTTCAGCTTCATTTGTATCATTTAAATTGTCATGATCACTAGATAATTATGAGGATCGTGATGATTAGGTAGGTATAATAACGATCTTATATTATACGCCTACCTTATTGTTATAATAATAATTTGGTAGGTATAACAACTGGTGGAAGGAAGAGATTTTAAAATCAAATAAGCTTGAAAACGGAGCTTTTTTCCAATAAACATTCTTATATTTATGGACCGTGCAATTTCCGACTGATTAATACAATCGAAAGTTTTTCTAAAATTTCTGGCCAACTCAAGAAATGAACGAAAAATAATTTTTTTATGCCAAATGCTAAAAAATGTACCTTTTTCTGCGAATAGAAAATAACTGCACTAAATTGCAGGCAGTACTGTAATTTCCGAGTTTGAAATGATGATATTGTAGAATAATTTTATTCACCGTATTATATTCATAGAGTAAACGCGGCCATTATTCACCGTATTATTCACCGTATTATATTCATAGAGTAAACGCTGCCATTATTCACTGCTTGGTGGCTGTTTGAAAGTAAATATCATATTCTTTAGTTTGAAGGAGAAGAAAAAAGAGTTTTCATTTTTTTTCTAATCACCTGTATGAAGTTAAGTTTCAACAAGCATTTACATTAAATATGGAATTCAGCACTCTATTATATAAGTATTTTTCGTTTTTCGCCATTTATAAACCAGTAAATGATTTTCAAATAATCTCCATTTCGGAAAATGACTTAAAGTAAAAAATCTGAGGTTGCGTTTGCATATTATCAGGATTAACAACAGAATGTTAATAAAGCTGACGATCAAAAAACAATTGAGAATTCCTCCTATTCAATCGCCGTCCCTATAAGAACAAGATTGCTGATACTGGTGTTGATTATTTTATTGCAAATTGATGTATCTTCAGCACGTAATTTTATGCAAAAAATTAACGCGTACATTATTTTTATCTATTAAAACCAAAGTTTTATGGATAAAATAATTTTATTTTTTATAATAAGTTTTATGAATAATAATATTAACAATTTGTGAAATTTCTGTAATGCTAATTGGTGCTTGCATTCTGAAGACCGAAGTTTAGCTTGAATGTCAAACTGCTTAGATCGGCATATTTTAAAACATGTCTCATACCAAGGATCATTTCACGACAACAAAGA
The DNA here is from genome assembly GCF_000764305.2 of Hyalella azteca. Taxonomy (NCBI): domain Eukaryota; kingdom Metazoa; phylum Arthropoda; class Malacostraca; order Amphipoda; family Hyalellidae; genus Hyalella; species Hyalella azteca. The sequence continues at coordinate 193,880 of NW_025935184.1, read as the reverse complement.
ATATCAACAGGAGAAACCATGTTTGAAGTAGTTTCACTTTCGGTGAACTTGGCCGTTACGATCGAGCCGTTTCTCTGGCTAGCGCGGCATAGGGAACCAGTTTTTATGTCGCTAACCCAGCCTTGACGCACTCGCACTTGAGTAAAATATCAGTGAATTAATTGAGCACTAAGCATTCGGTTCTAAATGTGGAATTGAAATATTTACAGTTTATTATTTTCTGTTTTACATATTGATTCACGTTCCGTCGGTTGTGAGACGTGTTAGAAGAAATAGTCCGGTGAAGTGAAGGAAAAGAAAGCCTAAAAATCCCTTTAGTGTAGTAAAGCTTCTTATTTAATTTTAGATTCCAGTGTGATGAATTAATTCATAATTTGCTGGCTGTTTGGTATTAGCCTCTATAATTTGTAGAACAACATCAAAGCCAATTACTTGCTAGTGTAATTTATCCATCATGTGTGATTGAATATTACATAACAAATTAAGAGTCAGTATTGAATTACAATTATTTTGCTTAAAAGATTCATGCAAAAAATACTTGCTCGACAATTAGGAAACAGTTAGAGGAAGACTTGGGTTACCGAGGTTTATTACCGATTTATTTAAATTTCGAGCTTGACCCATAGGTCAAGCGGAAATGAGCTAATTGTATTATACTTTTTGTATCACCCTTTCTTAAAGGAGAATTCAAATTTAAATGTGAGGCCAATGAGACCTAACTGACCGATTGGGTTTTTAATTACCAATGACATGGATCCAAATCACTTTAAGGAAAATAACATGAGCCGATTAACAATATTGAATAAATATATCAGTATTATTATAAAATAAATAACAATTTACTCACTTTTTTGGCGTCGAGGTTCGACACCACGGACGGGTTGGGACACTTTTTAAAGAACAGCTCTTGTGCCTGCGCGGCAATGCTCAGCAAGCACACGATCATCAACACAAACTTCAACATTTCTGATGATATTTCTGCTAATTCAACGACTATATATTAAATCAAAATAATTTTCTGAAAAATTACAGAATGTCATTCATGGAATTTCATGTCAAATGCAAACAATAGGAGTTGTCTTAAATAAGCTTCACTCGATCTGATTTATTTTGTTTGTTGAAATCATTGAATTTCACGCTTATTTTTTACAATTATTATTTAAATTATTAGAGATTACGCCCTATTTACAGAGGTTTGCCCTACACCGGCACTCCAGCATGCATTACATGTTAGCAATTGACTGTAAAAATGTTGTTATTTTTATTAATTAAAGATTTTAATTTATTTTTATTTTATTAAAGATATAATTTCCGCTAAAATTTATGTTGTTATGGTGATTCATAACAATTGAAATGCCAGCAATCATCAATCACTTCATTTATTAAAAAATGTGTAGCGTTCTATTCTCCTCGATTGTATAAACAGAAATCTTAAAATTATACTGATTGATTTATAACTAATACTGAATTATGACTACTGAAATGTTAAATGCACGCCACGAATATAATGAATATTTTTATTCGAGTCTATTTCGGCTTCAACAAATATCTTGCCAAACTGATCAATAGTGAATGGGAGACTAAATATATAACACGGCACAGATTTAAAGCAACTATATTAATTAAAAAAAAGTAAGAGTAATTTAATAGTAAATAGTATAGTAATTAAAAAAAATAATAATGACTGTGCTTTAACAAAATATTTATGGGAGTGTGGAGTCCTGCCACGCTTGTCTGCATGCATCTAACGACAGTGAAATTATCGTGCATTATGACTCAAGGTTTGTGATCAGAAACCATGTCAAAGGAAAGCTTCTCCGCGACTCGGCGATTAGGTGGCAACACAAACTGGCATATCGTGTGAATCATAATGCTTGAACGGATTTTTTTTACACGATTGTAAACCGTATTTGTTCAAAATTTATGCCACAGGGTGGATATCTAAGTTCATTAATTAAATTTTTCTTTAACCATAAGATAAAAATTCCTTGACCATAATTCTGGTTATTTGCAAACCCATAATTAAAAACTGAATTTGTAAATGCAAAAAAAAAAAAAAAAAACAATAATTCTGACATTGTCAGTCGTCATTTGACTGCGAAAGCGTGGTGACAACAAATTACAACTATTTTTAAATCTCTTATTAGCTATGACTAACGCTATCTAAAGGTAAAATTGTAACCTAGGCCTGATATATAGATGCCCAATCGAACTTGCTGTGTGGTATATCAAGGCAAACTCGCGAGTTTGCTTTAATATTTCGTAGGTTTATTATTTGCCAAGTGCATTCACATATCTGAACTGCCGAAATAAATTCTAAGTTTTATATAAGGAATAATCTTGCCTGGCCTCCAACTTGACCGTGTGGACACACCGAGATGACTGACACCCTGACCTTGTCTACAGCCTTATTTATAGAATGACGAGCCTCCGAGCCTACGCAGGAACCGTTGTCTGTCGGTCATAATTTATTCGTTTTTCAATGAGAAGTATGATATGAAGCATTCTATGTATAGTAATGTCTCTTAAAATTCATTATGGGACAGATTATGCAAAATAATTTCATTTGAGAGAGACGATTCAACTTTGCACTTATTTCAATACTATGAAGTTTGAAACAATCAAAGCAAGAAGGATTCTATGCAAATGTTGTACAAGTAAGGTTCAAAATGCCAGTATTTGTAATGCATCGACGATGCTTATCAAATGTGGCCTGTGCTTACGTTGTGCGTGTAAATTCATTGATAATGAAAATGTATTTCTTGCATCGAAAACAGTGAATAACAGTAGCAAGTAATTGCTAGACTTGTGTATATACGATCGTCGTTCCTTAAACTTTCCGTCACCAACTTAACGAGAATATTTGTTTATTCACGAAAGTGCATTTATTATTCAGTGCATTTCAGATGAGCCTTATTCTACCTGCAGGTGCATAATAGCCGCACTAACAACACTATTCACACAGAGCATTCATGCTTGTATGAGCAGGTAAAACAGGTGGCAAGAAGCCGCTCAAGGTTATGAATGCAGCTTTTTGGAACATGAACATGAAAAAAGTGAAAGGCTCATTAAACCTTTACAGGATCATAATAAAAACGAAACAAGTGCATGGCGAAAAGTACTGTATGTGTATGACTGACCTCGAGTTACGTAACTCACGTAGCACGTTACATAACCCCAGAATAATTCAATATTATTTATTTTAATTTTCAATATCAAAACAGAGTAGGCTAACGAGAGTTTTTTTTAAATGACGTACGAAAATTCTAATAAATATCATGGAAAAGTTTAACAATCTAATGGATACTTCACTTTTTAATGTAACAACTTAATTCTTTCACGGATTTATTATATCCGGACATCTCCACTGTTGAAAAATAAAATATGATAAATTGAATTAAAAATATTGTTACTCGAGCCAAGAAGGAATTGCAGTTCGTCCGTTACCTTCGTTTGCGATGACCACGCAGATTCACGCGGTGATTGTTTGGTAGCGCTGCTTGTCATGTACGGTTCTTTCCGTGTTAACCGAATATACAATAATATTCAACACTACGAGAACACGACGTATTATCTTTAATATTAATCCAACAACGTTTGTAAACCAGAACTGATTTATTCAGAAAATAAAATTAATTATCAACCAGACATTAGAAGCTGCATTCGCACAGCAAATGGTGACTGAATCATCAATATCGCTGAAATACACTGTTAGAAAAATTACCGTTAACGGTATTACCGGCGTTTCAGTGGCCGGTCGCAACGTGAAAAGAAACATCGCGTCGCCGTTTTTATTCTAATTTTACGCTAGAAAACCGTAAAACATCTGATAATAACGGCGAAACAGTTTATTTTCACGGGGCGACCGGCCACTAGAACGCCGGTGGGACCGTTTTTTCACCGTTTTTTCTAACAGTGTAGCGACAACATTGAAAAAATCCATCCTGTGCTTATTTTCCCACACTGAACGCATCATGGTAAACCCAATCAGAGAAAACACAAGTGCTTAATAACTCAGAACGAAAAACTGATGAAGCTGACTAGATAATCCTCACATCAACATGTCTGAATCAGGACGACGTGGTGAGAGCAAAGCGATTCAATCAATAGAAAACGAGAACAGGCCTCACGAGGGCAAAAAAAATTAAAATTTGTCATCAATGACGTCATGGAAATTTAACCAAAATACTATTTCATTTAATTTTCAAGTCAGTTTCGAATTGTTCTAACTACATAAGTCGAATTAATGTTATCGGGAACATGCAAGCATGACACTTTTAATTGGGTCCTCATTGCGTCAAAGCGACGTTTGGGAATTTCTTAGAGACCTTCACCCAACCCTAGATCCATTTAACCGAATCTGATCTAACTTTAACGAGGTTCGCGGTCAGTATAGCCACGAGTTTTCTTTCTTTTCAAAAAATCGTTTCAATTAATATAACGGCTGATGTAAAGTCCGGCCGGCTCTAGCGAGGTTATGATGGCAACTGACATCAGAGTTGCGTCGTGGTCTTCATTTATTGATAAAACTCATTCAAAAAATCAAATCAATCATTCTCAATGAAAACTTGCCTTAAATTGAGCCTTTTTCAATGATTTAGATGGCACATTCCAATTCGCATAGATTATATCCAATCCACTTCAATTTTTAAGCAAAAATTAGGCTTTTGGTTATTCGTCGGGCGGCACTTCGTTACTATTCATGAGTTTTATTTTTCTTCTTCATATGTAGGGACATGGGGGGCAACCCAACATCCTGAATAAACATATAATATAATTCTTCATGCGTTCTCTTATAACAAAAATGGATTTAGAGTTTATATATAACTTATATAATAGTTTAAATGGATTGCGTTAATTGAGGCAGTTAAGTTTTGAAGAATCTCTGAGGAAAATATGGGTTCTCGTGTAAAATAAATTGTACCGTCGGTGCCAATGGCCGTCTATTTACCCTAATTTTCATTCATATTCACGGAAATGCATTGAATGAATCCACATCTAATTCAATTTAACAAGTTAATTGCTTCAGTGCAAGTCAGGGAATTGTCAGCATAAACAAAAATTTCGATGCAAATAGGTCACAGCGTTTAAAAATTAGGAAATGTATCAAATAACTATTTACAATACATTATGATCGTGCCTGAAGTTATAACATTTTGCAGTTAATTTTGATCGTTTTCATCTCCTTTTCGGTTTGTGCAACGACTTCCTTCCTGTAGCTAACCATACGCCTGATCGAGCGTGACTGGAATTAACGCGCCCGCCCATCGCAGTTCAACGGGATTGCTGTTTTTTTCCTTTAATTGTTGATGGTTTTTTCCTTGAATTTTTTAACGTTAAATGATCGCGTTTTTCGCTGTTGCCTTCCGTTTTGAGACACATGGATGGGTGGTTTTTCTAAATAAATATTAAATTTTTATTGATAATGCATAGAATTTTTTTTGTCGAGTAGAGGAAGATTTTCACTCAACATTTTCATCGGGAGCACAAGATGAGACTTTTTTCTGCTCAGCGTATGACACATATATGTTATTTTTCTATCGTGCCATCATTAGGGCATTGGATGGCTTTCTTTGCTTGCTGAGCCAGCAAAATACGTAGGACTCTGTTTTACGCCAAATTGGACACAATACTTACTTTGTGCTTCATATATTTTTAGCGTATTGTGTAAGAAGGACCAATTTTTATGACTGTTAGCAGTATGTTGCGCACTCGACAACTTTTTAATGTTTTTATTTTGAACAACGAAAAATCAAGTCTTCTGCTTCATGTCAAAAAGTAAAAAATTAGTTCATGTGTAGCTAGTGTGAGTTAGGGTAGATTTAGATTTGTTGGTAGAAGGATGACAAAGTCATGCGTGAAATTTATTTAATAGTCATCAAACACACAAAATAAAAAATACAAAAACTAGTCATAGTCATGATAGGTGAAGTTATAATGATAGTTATGTTCCTTAAATACTGTTCATAACTATCTTATGCCCCCAGCAGATTCTAGAATGCATAATGCACCCAAAAATGCACTATGCCCTCGAATAAATTTTTGAATACATAGTTATGGATGTAATTACACCTATGGATGTATTTTAATCCGTAAAACGCATCCTCGTGATCCGCGTCCTCAGAAGCAGAGATCTTGTTTGCTGACGTCCAGCTTGCTGGTGTCCAGCCCGCGGTCCGTTATCACGCCGAGCACCTTCGTGATGATGGCTTCAGGTACAAATAGTTTTCGAGTGTGGCATATTGGTTGAAAATCCCATTCGAGTATGTTTAGAATGATGAATAATCCATACAAAAAAGTTCTATCCATAATTTAGAATAGCTCCCCATATGATAGGGCAATTTATTATTGAAATTAAGGGACATCTGCTTATAAGAAAACCTGAGATTCATACTTACATGTATAAGAGCTTTAAATATTAATTAACCCGGAACGATATTAATTATTATTAATACCAACACAATGCAAAGGTGGCACAATTAAACGAAACCTCTTAATGCAACCTTAATGCAGACTCACTTATCTTCACCACTAAACTCTAGTGATAGGACGTTTACAATGTTCATTCTCTTAAATAGTGAGGCGTTCAAAACTGAATACGATAACACGTAGAGTTAAGCGAACACTACACTAAACTGGCACATAAAATGAAGTAAGATTAGTGAAAGAACGGTCAGTACGAAAATATATAAATGAAGGTCAGAACGAAAATAATAGAGTGAACATTTGATGAACCGCTATCTTAATAAAAAGGCGTTTATTAATTTATGCATCAACACCTATAATAAAGTGGACACATCGGTAAAGTGGAATTTAAAAGGAAGCAAGACTTTATTAGCATATGGCGTTCATTTATGATTGATGGAAGACGTACGAATGTTTCCGAAGAATTCGCTGAGGCAGTTCCAGACGATAGCGTAGGACTTGTAGTCGGTGTCCAGCACCAAATAGTTAGGGTTCGTCACTGCGGTGGAACTGTTGGCATCTGTAGACATGCAAATAGTGTAATTAATTATAATCAATTATCTAATGTTGGAACGATTCAACCAAAGTTAAATTCAATGTTTTAACTTAGTTGTTGTGCAGCGCATTAATGCAAGATAAAAATAGTGGTAATTTAGACCGGAGGTAAAGATTTAACTTGATTAAAAAATTGCGATTTTAGAATATGGGCGCAGTGACATTAACAGCATTAACAGCATATAACTGACATTATGAGAATGCATGAAGGAGATGCTATTGGATGGACGAATAAACCAAAATATGCCTGTATGAAGTGAAGCCTTGAATTTAGAATATCTAAAGAATTAAACTGGCATTGATATATCATTGGGAATAAAGTTCCATATAATAAACGCATAAATGACCACCACACTATAATTATAGGCAAATGCGTGCTCCTAGACACTGACATGGCGTCGGAGAAGAGAAGGAGACTGAGAGCTTCCCTTCCTTGTTGCTAGGGTTGGCGAACTTGGCCTGCCCTACTACGCCGCTAGGCTTCCCGAAGCTGCGATAAATGAAAAAAATCACAAAGTTAATTAAAAATGAAAAGCAATGTTAATAAAGAAAACATAGACAATAGAAAATTAGCACATGGAAAATAAATTGGATCATAAATAAAAAAATTAAGTTTGAAATAATGCAACGCCAATGGAAATAGATAACATTTATAAAAAAGTAGCAATAAAAATGTACAAAAAATGAAATAAATTACACAGACCGACTGACTCTTACAGAACACAAAGGGTTAGAGGAAGAAAAGACTGAAACAAAAAAATGCGCTTCATAAAATTCAAACATTAGGAACGAAGCTCCATTGATACATTAATAAATATAGATAATTAGTTGATAACTCAACTCACATATTTAGTTGATTATTTTCAACCTTGATGAGCCCGTTGCCCGCGTCCGAGTATTTGGCAGATGCGCAGCGCCCGCCAAACTGGAAGATGGCGAAATACTTGCGGTTCTCGTACCACTTGCCCAGGTACTGCAAACCAGAAATCTCATGGTAAAAATCTCATCATATCAAATCTTATATCGTGAAAAGTAATCTCTTTATCTCTATCGGTGGCAGGGTGGCCCAGTGGTTAAAGTTCAGAGTACCAAGATTGGAGCAGAGAGGCGCGGGTTCGATCCCAGCTCTGAGCGCCAGTTTCTGGTCAGAATCGGCAAGGAGGCCGGGCGGTTAAGCACAGCATAATTGTAGCAGTGAGTTGCGAGTTCGAGACCGCAAAATGCTGTGAATGTTCTGCGATGTTAAGAATCGGCGACAGGCCTACGGCCTACTAAACGCTGAAACAGCTATTATTATTATTATCGTAAAAATATTTTTACCTGTATCATAAAAAGAAATCATTGTTTCTCTTACCGTTTTCCCATGCCAAACTTATTCTCATAAACGAAGGAAAATTTCAAATTTTGAAGATTTTATCAAATAACGTGTTACCTACTCATAAAATTTTGGTGTGTTGTAAAAGCGTACTTCAAGCTTGTATGTTAAAGAAATAGAGATAATACTCCATGAATTGGTCCACAAATCAAAAGTAATTCAACTTCCATGAATGTTTATGAAAATTTTGATTAGTTTTACATTAGTACCATTTGAATTGATCAGTAGATATTAAGAGGATCATGAAGATTAGGTATAATAACTGTTGGAAAGAAGAGATTCTCCAATCAAATAGATTTGATAGCGAAGCTTTTTATCCCAATCAACAATCTTTCATTTATAAACTGATGTATACTATATTTTCGACTGATCAGCAAAATCGGAATTTTTTCTAAAATTTCGGGCCTAACTCAATAAAATGAACAAAAAAATATTTTTTTGGACAAACGCTAAAAATGTACGTTTTTTCATTGAATGGAAAAGAATTGTAGTGAATTGCAGGCAGTATTGTAATTTCCGACTTCGAAATTAGGACATTGTAGAGTAATTCTTTAAAATCATTTGGCTGAATTTTACAAAATGAATTTTAAGAAAATTAAAACTTTTGCAAAATGAATTTTACGAAATTAATTTCACAAAATGAATACACAAAATTAATTTTGGTAGCTCCGTGCAGTAGCAGTTTTTAGCGCATTTTCTCATTCATGGAAAAATGCCCTATTGTGCTCGCCATGTCCGTCTGTCTGTCTGTCTGTCCGTCTGTCCTTCTGTCCGTCTGTCCGCCAGTCCGTCCGTGACCTCAAGTTTTCGTCGACGAGAAAATGCGCTCTCTGTCACTCACTGCAGTGAGTACTGAGTTATATTTTTTTTAATCATTGCGCTCATGCAGTAAAACAAATGCCTCTGACCTCACATACTTTTTTGTTGGCACTATCGTTTCTTTTAGCGTCTTGTTAGTAATGTTTTTGGCCTCTAAATATACTTGGCATGCTGTTTTGAATTTCTCTCAAGTTTAGAAATGCAAACGCTTGCGACAAACTTGTACTTGTGTGAGAAAAAAGTCAACTTGTCCTTGATTATTCGAATAACCTTAATTACTCCGTAATATCTTCATAGAAAATAAACGCTAACTTTATTACCTTCTTGGTGGCTGAATGAAGGTAAATATTTTATTCTTAGGTTTGAATGAGAAGAAAAATAAATTATCATTTTTTTCTCTAACGTTCTAATCACCTGAATGAAGTTTAAACTAGTATTTGCGTGAAATATGGAATTATGCACTCTATTACATTAGTATTTGGCGTTTTCGCCATTTGCACACCAACAAATGATTGTCAAGAAATCAGAATTTCGGAATTTAAATATAGGCGAAAAATCTGATGTTGCGTTTGGATGTTATCAGCTATAACAACATAATATTAATGAAGCTAACGATCGAAAAAAACAGTTGAAAATTCTTCCTATTCAGTCGCCGATTGCTTACAAGATTGCTGAAATCTGGGTTGAATATTTTATTGCAAACTGATATATTTTGAGCACGTGATTTCATGCAAAAAAATGAACGCGTATACATTTTTGTCTCATAAAACCAACGTTCTATAAATAACATACTATGATTATTAACAATTTATGGAATTGATGGAACGTCAATTGGTGTTAGCATCTTGAAGCCAGAACTTTAGCTTGATCTTCAAACTGCTTACGTTGACATATTATAAAACATAACTCATACCAAAGTTCCATTCACGGCAACAAAAAATATCCATGGGAGAAACCATGCTTGAAGTATGTAGTTTCACTTTGGTGAACTTGACCGTTACGATCGCACCTTTTCTCTGTTTAACGAAGCATTGGGGACCAGTTTTTATGTCGCTAACCCAGCCTTGACGCTCTCGCAGTTGAGAAAAAAATCAGTTAAACAGTTCAGCGCTAGGTATTCAGAACTAAATGTGGAATTTAAATATTAACATGTTTTTAATTTTTAGTAATTGACACACGTTCCGTCAATTGTGCGACATGCTAGAAAAAATATAACTCAGTACTCACTGCAGTAAGTGACAGAGAGCGCATTTTCTGGTCGACGAAAACGTGGTCACGGACAGACAGACAGACAGACAGACGGACATGGAGAGCACAATAGGACATTTTTTTCCATAAATGAGAAAATGCGCCAAAAATAGGCCGGTGAAGTGAAGGAAAAGAAAGCCTACTAATCCCTTTTGTGTAGTGAAGCTTCTTATTTAATATAAGCTTCCAGTGTGATGAATTAATTCATAATAATTTGCTCGTTTTGTGATATTAACCACTACAATTTGTAGAACAATAGTAAATATTTTACTGGTGTTATTTCTCAATAAAGTGTAATTAAATATTACATCACAGATTGACTTAGTAATAAATTACAATTTTTTGCCTAAATGATTCATACAAGAAATAATTGCTCGACGATTAGGGCTCAGTTATAGAGGAAGACTTGGATTAATAAGGTTAAATTACCGGTTTTATTCAAATCTTAGTAGGTCAAGCGGAAATGAGCTAATTACGAGTACATTATACTTTTCGTATCACCCTTTAGTTAAAGACGAATTCAAATTTAAATTTGCGGTCAATGAGACCTGACTGACCGATTGGGATTTTAATTACGATTGATGTGGACCAAAATCATTTTAGGGAGAATTACACAAGACGATTGAAAATTTTGAATTAATATGTCAGTAACATTATAAAATAAATCATGGTTTACTCACTCTGTTGGCGTCGAGGTTCGACACCACGGACGGGTTGGGACATTTTTTAAAGAAGCTTAGCTCTTGTGCTTGCGCCGCAATGCTCAGCAAGCACACGATCATCAACACACACTTCAACATTTCTGATGAGATTTCACTCTAATTCAACGACTGTAAATTAAATTAAAACAATTTTCTGAAAAATTACAGAATATCGTTACATTACAGAAAAATCTCACGTCAAATGTTTTCAATAGCTAGGAGTTGTCTTGAATAAACTGCACTTGATCTGATTTATTTCGTTTGTTATTGGCATCGAAGTTCACGTTTTCCTTGTTTTAATTGACGGTGAAGTTTCAGAAAACTATAACTATACTATATATATATAACTATACTATATATATAACTATACTATACAGATGTCCGCCTTATATACCGGCCATCAGTGCACTCCGGCATGCATGACATAGTGGCTAACATGTATAGACTAAAATCACCTTAACATGAGCAATACTATAAAGATATTATATCCGAAGAAAATGTATTTCGTTATAAGAATTCATAACAAATGAAATGCCAACAATCATCAACCACTTCCTTTAAAAATAGTATAGCGTTATATTCTCCTCGATTGTATTAACAGAAGTCTAAACATTTTAATGATTGATTTATGACTAATACTTGAATATGACTACTGAAATATTATATATAGTCACGAATGTAATGAATGTTTTTATTCGAGTGTATTTCGGTATCAACAAATATCTGGCTAGGCGGTCTCAACAATGAATGGGAAACTAAATATATAGCACGGCACGGATTAAAAAGCAACTGGTACTGAATGTGCTTTATACTGTATATACTGTATACAGTATAAAGTTTATACTGTATATACTGTATATACTGTTTATACTGTACTGTTTATACTGTTTATACTGTTTATACTGTTTATACTGTTTATACTGTTTATACTGTTTATACTGTTTATACTGTTTATACTGTTTATAGACATGCCGGCGACATGTTTACACGTAGTTATATGCATCGTTTATAGACATGCCGACTGTTTATAGACATGCCGGCGACATGTTTATACTGTTTATACTGTACTGTTTATACTGTTTATACTGTATATACTGTATATACTGTATATACTGTATATACTGTATAGCACGGCACGGATTAAAAAGCAACTGGTACTGAATGTGCTTTAACAAAATATATCTGGGAAGGTGGTAGTGTAGTGTTAAGACATTTTGTGACTTTCATTTTGTAATAAAATTATAATTTTATTTAATTTTATTATTTTAATCAATTTTTATTAAATTAATAATTATATTTAATTGTATTTATTTTATTAAATAAAATTATAATTATTTTAATCAATTTTTATTAAATTAATAGTTAAATTTAATTTTATTTATTTTATTAAATAAAATTATAATTTTATTAAAAAATGTAAGTCGCAATATGTCTTAACACTACAGTCCTGCTACGCATTTATGCATGAATGCACTTAATGACAGATAGATTAACGTGCATTATGGCTCAAGGCTGGTGACCAGAAACCATGTCAAATGAGAGCTTCCCCGCGGCTTGGTTATTATAGTTGCAACACAAACGGGCATATCGAGTGAATCTTTAGGCTTGAATAACATTTTTTTACACAATTGTAAACCGTATTTGTTCAAAACTTATGCCAAAAGGCCGATATCCAAGTTCATTAATTGAAATTGGATGTAACCATAACCATAATTATTCCTTGACCATAAACTAAATTCATAAACTGAATCCAGGAAATGCATATGACGCCAATTATGACATTAACAGTGGTCATTTAGTGACTGCTAAAGCGTGGTGATAATAAATTACGACTATTTTCTAAATCTTTTATAGCTATGCTTAACGCTATCTAAAAATACAATTGTAACCTAGGCCTGATGTATGGATGCCAAATCGAACTTGCTGTGCGGTATAATATTTCGTAAAGGTTCACTTATCTCCCAAGTGCACATATAAGTATGAACTGCTGATATACATTCTGGGTTTAATGTTAGGAATAATCTTGCCTGGCCTTTAACTTGACCGTGTGGACACACCGAGATGACTGACACCCTGACCTTGTCTACAGCCTTATTTATAGAATGACGCGCCTCCGAGCCTACGCATGAAAAAAGTGAAAGGCTCATTAAACCTTTACAGGACCATAATCAAAAAAGAAACCAGTGCATGGCATCCTGTATGTGTATGACTGATCTTGAGTTACGTAACTGTACGCCATACGTTTTAGGCGTATCTGATTAATTATCAACTACAGATGATAATTAATACCCCAGGTAGGTTGGTACCCGAACCTGAGGTCGGTTCGGGTACCGTGAACAAATGAGGATAAATGAGGCACGAGTTAAGTACAGATTAGATTCTTATACTTTTTGAGAATATACCGGCTTACAGTTTATAGGTATAGAGTGCTAAGGGAGGAGAACGTTAACGCGCTCGTCTGGGGGTTCGTACTTGTGGTCTTCCGGGTTTAAAAAAGCTTATAAAGATTTCATTAAGGTAATGAGCTTCTAACGGGTAAAACAAATAAGGCTAATACAAGGATATGTTTATCAACATCGGGATGGAGGAACTACAGTATTTTCAAACCAGGCAGAAATTATTTGAATGCGGAATGAGCAATTGAATACAGAAATGACTGTTAATAATTTTCCACCTCACATAACTCATACTCACACATTACATAACCTCATTATAATTAAATATTATTTATCTTAATTTTCAATATATATACAGAGTAGGAGACTCAGAGTTTATTTCAAAAATTATGGTCAAAAATTCTAATAAATATCAGATTGTACACTCTAATGGATTCTTCACTTCTTCAATGTGCAAACTTAATTTTTTGCACGGATTTATTTTATCCTGACATCTTCACTGTTAAGAAATAAAATGTGACAAATTGAATTAAAAATATCATTACTCGAGCCAAGCGGGATTTGCTCTTCGTCCGTTACCTTCGTATGCGATGACCACGCAGATTCACCCGGTCCTTGTTTGGAAGCGCTTCTTGCAACGTACGGTTCTTTACGCGTTGATTGAACAATATATCCGTGTCCACAATAGTATTCAACGCCACGAGAACACGAGCTCATTTATCATTTATCTTGATCAAACAACCTTTGTAAAAGCAGAACAGATATTCAGAAAATAAAATTAACAAACAACAAGGTATCATAAGCGGCACTTGCACAGTGAATGGTGACTGAATCATAAATACTACTGAAATGCAATAATATGGCGTTAATATCGACTACAATGGGAAAAAACATCCAGAGCTTATATTTTTGCACTGAAGGCATAAATGTAAACCAAATTAGAGAAAACGCAAGTGCTTATTAACTCATAACGAAAAACTGATGAAGCTGAGTAGATATTCGAAACAGCAATATGCCCGACTCAGGACGACGTGAGGAGACAAAACGATTCAATCAATAAATAAAACAGGACTGGTCTCACGAGAGCAAGAAAAAACCAAGTGTTGTCAACAATGACCTCTTGGAAATTTAACTAAAATAGCATTTCATTTAATATTCAAGAAGTTTCTGAATCACTCTAACTTTAGAAGTCAAATTAATTTTATCGGGAACATGCATGTATGCGTGACAGTTCGACATTTTTGGGTACGTCCATATCGAGTCAAAACGATGTTTGGAAATTTTATAAAGACCTTCACCCAACCTAAGATTCACTCAACCGAATATGATCAAATATTAACAAGGTTCGCGCTCAGTATAGCCACTAATTTTCTTTCCTTTCACAGAATCTGTTCAATTAATATAACGACCGATGAAAAGTCAGCCCGGCTATAAGCGAGGTTATGATGGCAACTGACATAAGAGTTACTTTGTGATCTCCATTTATTGATAAAATTTATTAAAAAAATAAAATCAATCAATCTGAACCAAAACTTAACCTAGGGCCTTTTCATTGGTTTTGGGTTCTAAACCAAATATTGGGCATTTTTCAATGGTTTAGATGGCACATTACAATTCGCATTGATTATATAGAATTCACTTCATTTTTTTTAGCAAAAATAAAGCTTTTGATTATTCGTCAGCTTCATACTATTTTTCTTTGAAGCGAACTTTTGGCTTCATTACTATTCATGCGTTTTATTTTTCTTCTTCATTCGTTCTCTCATAATAAAAATTAGTCCGTTGAAACGAATAGCGTTAACTGAGGCAGTTAAGTTTTAAGGAATCACTGGGGAAAATATCGGTTCTAAAGTAAAATTAATTGTACCGTCCGTGCCAATGGCCATTTATATTACCTTGATTTTTATTCATAATATATATGCAGAGAAATTTATTGAATGAATCTACATTTAATTTAATCTATCAAGTTAATTATTTCAGTGTAAGTCATGGAATTGTAAGCTTAAATAAAAATTCTGATGTAAATGGGTCCAGGCGTTTCAAAAATTAGGAAATGTGTCAAATCATTATTTACAATATATAATGCTTGTACCTGAATTAAAACATTTAGCAGTTAATTTTTTATTGTTATCATCTCATTTTCGGTTTATGCAACGACTTCCTTCCTGTAGCTGACCATACGCCTGTTCGAGCGTGACTGGAATTAACGCGCCCGCCCATCGCAGTTCAACGGGATTGCTGTTTTTTTCCTTTAATTGTTGATGGTTTTTTCCTTGAATTTTTTAACGTTAAATGATCGCGTTTTTCGCTGTTGCCTTCCGTTTTGAGACACATGGATGGGTGGTTTTTCTAAATAAATATTAAATTTTCATTGCTAGTGCATAGAATTTTTTTGTCGAGTAGAGGAAGACTTTTACTCAACATTTTCATCGGGAGCACAAGATGAGACTTTTTTCTGCTCAGCGTATGACACAGATATGTTATTTTTCTATCGTGCCATCATTAGGGCATTGGATGGCTTTCTTTGCTTGCTACAGTAAAATACGTAGGGCTCTGTTTTACGCCAAATTGGACACAATACTTACTTTCTGCTTCATATATTTTTAGCGTATTGTGTAAGAAGGGCACATTTTTATGACTGTTAGCAGTATGTTGCACACTCAACAACTTTTTAATGTTTTTTTTTGAACAACGAAAAATCAAATCTTCTGCTTCGTGTCAAAAAGTAAAAAATTAGTTCATGTGTAGCTAGTGTGAGTTAGGGTAGATTTAGATTTGTTGGTAGAAGGATGACAAAGTCATGCGTGAAATTTATTTAAAAGTCATCGAACACACAAAATCAAAAATACACAAACTAGTCATAGTATTGATAGGTGAAATTATAGTGATAGTTATGTTCCTTAAATACTGTTCATAACTATCTTATGTCTTCAGCAGGACTATAAGACGTGATTCTAGAATGCATAATGCATCCAAAAATGCACTATGCCCTCGAATAAATTTTTGAATACATAGTTATGGATGTAATTACACCTATGGATGTATTTTAATCCGTAAAATGCATCCTCGTGACCCGCGTCCTCAGAAGCAGAGATCTTGTTTGCTGACGTCCAGCTTGCTGGTGTCCAGCCCGCGGTCCGTTATCACGCCGAGCACCTTCGTGATGATGGCTTCAGGGGGCGAGCGCTGCCGGGTCAAAACCCATAGGAATTCTGAAGGAGGTAGAGGTATTAGCTTAGATTTGGATGGTAGAACTTTTCCTAGATTTTGGGTGGTAGAACTTTTGGATGGTTGAACTAGAAGTATATGGAACGTCACGGATGTTTAAACAATGACAAGTACATTTATCATGAAATAAAAAATGATTTGTGTTTGCGGGTGGTTCATCGAAACCGGGTGTATTAGCCATTTTGTAGGAAGAAGTACTGTCTAGTATTCTGTGTAATACGTAATAGGTCACTGTCATTAGTTGCGGAACATAATAACCTAGCATGACAATAATTACAGATAAAGTTCAAGAGATCGCTATGGCTCAAATAAGAGTCCTACAACTCACCGGCGTAAGAGAAAACCGAGGTTCATCTAAAGTTCCTGAAACTCACTGATATTGGCGATAAGCAGGACTCGAATAAGGTTCCTGAAACTCACGGATGTTGGCGATAACCAAGGCTCGAATAAGGTTCCTGAAACTCACGTTGTTGTTGATAACCAATCTCGAATAAGGTTCCTGAAACTCACTGATGTTGTTGACAACCAAGGCTCGAATAAGGTTGCTACAACTCACGGATATTGGCAATGATGGCGGCCTGGCAACTCCAGACGATGGCATAGTTGTCATAGTCCGTGTCGAGGACCCAGTAGTTGCTTGCGGTCACGCTGCTTGTGTCGTTAGCGACTGCGCATTTAGGATACGATAGAGTCAGCGTACAAAGCTCTTTGATTGAATCTGATAACAATAGCTTCAAGCATGATAGAAATACATGTTAATTTAGTAATTTAAAGAAATATGTCGTCGATTTAGCTCGATGTGCTTATTAAACTCCTTCAAGTTTGATAATTTTCTTTCATTTCTAAGTAATAATGTCACTTGTTTGCTTTAATCGCAAATTCACCAAAAACTTAAAAGCAAAGAAAACTCCACAAAAATTCATAGTATCTTTAAAGAAAACTTTCATTTCTGTATTCATTCATTTCTGTATTCATTTTAATATTAATGTATGCCTGCTTGTACATAGTATATTTATAGATGTTCATCTCTGTATATGTGAGTGGCAATACTTACAAGGAGTTGCAGAGGTGAATGACACGGTTAATTTCGCTTCAGTTTTGGTTGGGTCTGCAAATTTTGCTTGCCCTACAACACTCACGGGGATCACTCTGTAAAAGCGTGCAAAATTTGTGGTTTTCAATTTATATCTTTAGGATCAATTTACAACTTTTCTCTCTAAAAATGTTTGAAAACTTATACATGAATCTCTTATTTGGACGATTAATTGTTAATTATAAGAAATGATCTTTTAATTTATGAAATTAAAAACGTCCAACAATAAATGAAAACAGTTGATAATTGATGCACTTTGCTATAACAAAATAACAACTTTTCAGCAACGACAGCAATACTATAACAATTTAAATATGAATCATGTTTCAATAACACAGAGACAAAAATATTTGCATGTATAATGATACATTTCTCTGACTCACGTTATCTCACTCTAACATATTGCATGTATTTCTCTCTCTCACGTTATCTCACTCTAATATATTGCATGCATTTCTCTCACTCACGTGATCTCACTCTAATATATTGCATGTATTTCTCTCACTCACGTTATCTTTTGGTCGTTGCGGACGCCGATGATGCCGTTACCGGCGTCGGTGTAGGTTGCTGTGGTGCAGCGGCCGCCCAGCTGGAAGATGGTCTTGTACTTGCGGTTCTCGTACCACAAGCCGAGGTACTGGAGCAAGGGAAAACAAATTATTTGTATCATGCGCTTGCTTAAATCGCAAGTTAACCAAAAATCGCAAAAGAAACAAAACAAAAATGAATATGCCACGTATTATTCGAAAGGGTTTGTGATGAAGATATCGAGGAATTCAGCAAACGTTCGCGTTTCTCATAAATTCGTGGAGAAAAAAGAAGTCTGTTAAAATTTGTTCGCAGAATAGTTGTGATGATTGACCGCGGCACAATAAACATAATTGACCAAATTTTTTGAGATTTTTCTGAAAAATTTGTTCACAAATTACATTCTTGATATAGGAAACAAGCAAGATAAGCCTTGCTATGTTGCTATGAAATTCGAAGGAAGTGAAGATTTATTGCCTGCTTTAAAAAGCTCCATATTTTATATATTTTAAGAATAGGATCCTTGAAACCTGAAAATACCATTTACTCATCATCCTGGCTGCGCTAATAAACCAAAATGCAGTGAAAGCTAAGAACATGAAAATTGGTCAATTTTAATGCTTTTTTCCTTTTTTTTCTATCGAGGAAATTGTTAAATTTTGTAATCAAATAGATCGCCACAATGTAGAGAGCAGGCAGCCGTAGCAGCCACTTTACTTCTCGTCAGGTTCACTACAACCTTTTCTTATTTCAATTCCTTACTAATTCTTGAAAGCCCGTGGCGTGCATTAAATTAAGAAATTAATGTATTTTTGTAAGTATTTATTTCAAACCACACACCTTTTTGACGTCCAAATTCGGGACGACCGCCTGACTGGGACATTTGGCGAAAAACAGTTTCTGCGCAGCCGCGGTTGCCAGTAAAGAGATGACGAGAACGAGCAATGACTTCATTATATACGGGTGTGATGTAAGGCGAGTGTATAGTGCGATTTTTTTGTTCAAATCTACGAAGAATCTGAAAAATATAAGTATCCTGATTAGTTTGATAATTTTACAAGAATATTTCTCTATTATGAGAATAGGATTTATGTTATCTAAAAGTTATAAGTGGTCACTTGTTGCTATCCAAATTGAACGAATTGCGAAATTTGTTTCTCACTCGGTTAAAAATAATCACTTTGCCACTAGTTGGCATAAGACAAATTTTGTGTCATAATGTCATGAATGATACTCGCATTATTTATGTTTTTCGAAAAAATCACTACAAATAGTGCCTCTTTCATTTGTTAGAATATTCGAAGAGACAATTTCGATTATTCTTAAAATATAATTTATAATAGTGACGTTTATGTCACCAATTTTCAGTTAATGGCACTCGAGTTCATTGAGAGCTGTTGTCGTCACTCGCTCGTACAGCCTTTAACTGAAGTACGCTTATCGTCAGGCTGAGGACCTGCCAATTCTTATATACTAGAGAGTAATGAAACGTTACGTACAGGATGGCACAGCTGGATGGCTTTAACGAGCCAAATATCGATTCTTTAAAAATCGATGAGATCATTTGGTTCGCGAGTGATTTTTCTTGTGGTTCTCGTGTAGTTTTCGATTCTTGCGCTTAGAATAAACATTAGAAAGTTAGTGGATATTACGAATTTTTGAAAACCAATATCGTTTTTATTACAATTATAAGTAAGCCAGACAAGATTAATGTTTGGCCAATATCTGTATGTTGAACTTAGCTTTTAAGATGATGGTAGGTGTTGTTTTCGGCTGTCTACCTGGTTAAGAACGGAACTGTTCGGTGTCTACCTGGTCCGTCAATAGCTAACTACTTAGTTAATTGACAGATCTTCCTGAAATTTTGTTCACATATGTTGAACACTAATAATACAAACACATTTTTTGGATGAATTTGTGTAAAAAAGCGCAAAAAGTGTGAAAATTTAGATAAAATGAGAAAAAAGAGGGTCATTAGAGGGCAAATAGATTCAGAGTTAAAATTTCGTAAAAATTCTACTTTATACATTGAACATACGCCTATCGACTGAAGAGTGTCTTATTTGATTTATTATTATTATATTGATTTTCTAAAGGTTTTCCCTCTCCTAAAACACCCATAATTTCACTATACATCAAAGAAAGAAAAAAAAAAAAACACGAAAAAGGCCACCTGAGGCGATATATATTTTTTTGATGAATCGAATGATATGTCTCACTATGTTGTAGTTCCTGAATGGAAGCAGTTATAATTTTTTTATGTTTAGAATTTTTATCTTTCAAAAGTCAACAAACTGAAAGTTTTTTAAACGAAAAGTAAAGTTTGAAAATAATTGCTTGGCATTTTATATCATTGGATGCTCGTAACGAAGAAATCATCATGAGCCTCACGAATCATTGTCTACCAGTTTTACATGAGTGAAAATTTATTTAAACCTTAATAATAGTAAATAGTCATTGTAGTTAGATCAACAAGAGAATAATATAGTTAGGTACAAACATAAGCACGCGGCTAAGACATAGCAACAGGCCATGGGCCTATTTCTTCAACGCCGACACTTCTATTCTATTCTTCTATTCTATAACATAAGCACATAAGACATAACAAACATAACTACATAAGACATAACAAACATAAACACATAAGCTAAGACACGCACATATACATAAACGGTTTGTTGCGTTGAACGGGCCATTAATCAATTTCACAGCAACAGAATGAGATCAGAGACGAAAAAGAAATATTTTTGATTCCCAAAGGAGGACGTTCCCTTAATTATTTTATTGAAAAAAGGTTATTAAATCAGTGACTGCTTATGCCCTTGAGCAAATATCACACTAAGTCTATGAAATAAATTTACTGGCGTATAAAATTTTACTGGCTTCACTTTAAATCTGATTATAATGCAGAAACTTGAAAGAAGAATTAAAAATGGTCGCACATTATTAAAATTAAAACCATTTTGTTGCCTTCACTTTTTACAGCTGCTCTAAGTATCGATTTAAGGTGCGAGTGTCTTTATAATTACAGAATCTTCGATAGCTGGAGAATCGAAGAAAGATCATTTAAAGTACAGCAAGTGTTCACTCACATTATCTTTTGTGTATGAAATCAATACACGTTTCCCAAAGTCACATTCATAAAAATATTTTTGGAAGAGGTCTCTGCATAATTCTTCATAGAAGAGAATTTGGGTATATGTTTAAGAAAAAACGCAGATATTGCATCACTGAATTGAAGTTTTAGATTATGACTCACTTTCATTTCGTTAAATAAACATGAATTTCCTTCCAAGTTATTAAATTTGCCGCGTAATAATATATTGAAGATAATTCTATTTTGTTGCACGAACACATGCCAGGACTAGATTCTGACCATTACAAGTGAATTTCATAATCCCATTGTGTGAAAAATATCTATGTTTGAAAATAATTGCTTGGCATTTTATATCATTGGATGCTCGTAACGAAGAAATCATCATGAGCCTCACGAATCATTGTCTACCAGTTTTACATGAGTGAAAATTTATTTAAACCTTAATAATAGTAAATAGTTATTGTAGTTAGAACTACAAGCGAATAATATAGTTAGGTACAAACATAAGCACGCGGCTAAGACATAGCAACAGGCCATGGGCCTATTTCTTCAACGCCGACACTTCTATTCTATTCTTCTATTCTATAACATAAGCACATAAGACATAACAAACATAACTACATAAGACATAACAAACATAAACACATAAGCTAAGACACGCACATATACATAAACGGTTTGTTGCGTTGAACGGGCCATTAATCAATTTCACAGCAACAGAATGAGATCAGAGACGAATAAGTAATATTTTTGATTCCCAAAGGAGGACGTTCCCTTAATTATTTTATTGAAAAAAGGTTATTAAATCAGTGACTGCTTATGCCCTTGAGCAAATATCACACTAAGTCTATGAAATAAATTTACTGGCGTATAAAATTTTACTGGCTTCACTTTAAATCTGATTATAATGCAGAAACTTGAAAGAAGAATTAAAAATGCTCGCACATTATTAAAATTAAAACCATTTTGTTGCCTTCACTTTTTACAGCTGCTCTAAGTATCGATTTAAGGTGCGAGTGTCTTTATAATTACAGAATCTTCGATAGCTGGAGAATCGAAGAAAGATCATTTAAAGTACAGCAAGTGTTCACTCACATTATCTTTTGTGTATAATATCAATACACGTTTCCCAAAGTCACATTCATAAAAATATTTTTGGAAGAGGTCTCTGCATATTTCTTCATAGAAGAGAATTTGGGTATATGTTAAAGAAAAACGCAGATATTGTATCACTGAATTGAAGTTTTAGATTATGACTCACTTTCATTTCGTTAAATAAACATGAATTTCCTTCCAAGTTATTAAATTTGCCGCGTAATAATATATTGAAGATAATTCTATTTTGTTACACGAACACATGCCAGGACTAGATTCTGACCATTACAAGTGAATTTCATAATCCCATTGTGTGAAAAATATCTATGTAAGGAATATTACATAACATAACATAACATAGTGATCTCGGCGCTGCAGTGTAGGTCTGATGTGGCCTGTCGCCGATTCTTTTCCTTTTCGTGCCTTGTTCACAGAAGATCTAAAATTGTGTTATTTGACCGGATCTTTTCATGACTGGCGATAGTTTGAAGTAGCTACTAGACTTCCACCGGGTTCGATAAGGAGCTAGGCATTTCAAATCTGAACATATATTTTTAACATATATATTAATTCAAACCCTGCAACACTGCGTAGAAGCAAAACGCGAAGCAAAATCACTGAGGCGGGACGTCTGCCTTTTTATTTGACCTGAAGTCCATGGCTTGTACTGCTGTACATGCTTTGATGTACTTAAATGTATGCGACTGCAATAACAATGATATTAAATTTTAAACAGAAAGAGCAAATTATTTTTGGGTTGGTAGAAATTTTCGGAGCTGTAAAAACGCAAGTGTGAACTACGGTCGTGAGGCTCGCGAAAATTTATTGTAATTTATTGTGGTTCATGAAAATGAAAGCATTAATGACCGTTAATATATTTATATTTAGCTATGCAGAAAGCCGTAACTTTATTCGAAAACTAGTAGACTTGTTCCTAAACTAAAACTTTCGAATACCTGAGCAGCGATCGTTGCAAAGTATTCACTAGGAAAAATCGATGGACTTCCGTTTGAAAATCCAATGAATGAATAGGTATTATTTCGCAAGTGTAGTGGAAAATCGATTAATGACAAAGAATTTACGTTCAAGATCAATACTAATTTACCAAAGATCAATACTATTAGTTTTTTTTATTTGTAGATATTGCAGAGTTAAACGAGATTTAGCATCTGAATAGCTGAAATTTTTTAACATTTTTATGTGCTCATTTTACTATAATTTAGCATAAATTCAAGTAATTAGTTAAAACTAGCTTATAATAATCTATTGAAATTTGAAAACCTAACAAAATAGACTTATTACTTTCCTTCTTCAAGCCATTTTAAGCAGTTAAGGTAGAAAATGAACTTTCTACCGCACATGCGAAACATGTATTTTGATTCTCAAATTTATTTGCACTCTAAAGTCCTTATGAAGGATATGAAGCATTCGTTTCGTCCTTATTTCAGGCTCAGCTTAGGATTTTTTAAGAAAATTAAGTATTATTCTGAAATTATTTACGTACATTTTGGCAAATGATTTAAAAATTACATATTCCTCATTGTTATACATGCTTTCTTTCTTATACATCATAAATGTCCTATAAAACTGTGTGGCCGATGAAATAAAACGAAAGAGTAGCCCATGGAAAGAAATTTTTGGTCGTCAGAAGAAAAAATTTTGATGAGATACCAATATACAGAAAAAAGTATTTTTCCGGCTTCTATAATTCGTTTACCTTGTGCAAAGGAATTTTTCGCACCTGCCTAATGGCAATGTTAAAAAAAATGATTACTAATTCTGGAAGTATGATTGAAATAATGAGGGAAGTAAAACCAACATTATCCTCTGAGATTAAGTTTTCTTAAAAGTATCAGAGCTTTTTCAAAGATTAAAATTAAAAATATATCGAGTTACCTAGCTACTAAGTTCACAGTTCACCCTTGATTGAACCTAATGGTTCAATCAAGGGTGGTTCAATTCTAATTCATCCTAATGGTTCAATTAAAAGTTCATGGGTGAACTTCTAATTTTCGCAATTTTACAAACATTTTAACCCCTGTGAAGTTCACCCTCAGGTAAAATTTAAATTTTAATAATGCAATTCACCTTCAAGCCTCCCCACTTTTGAAACACAATACAACACTATTAATAAAATTTCAACGCTATAAAATTACGTAATATCATGTGTTTCAGTGGTGACATCATGACAAACTACAGGGAGATAACGCCTTTTTTTAGTAGTAGTTTTAGTTTAGATAACGCCTTTTTTTTAGTGGTAGTTTTAGTTTAGTTAACGCCCTTTTTAGTACGTAACGCGGCTGGTGTTTGGTAAATGTTAATTGCAAATTTATAGCAGTTTAATTACGTTCTAAAAAATTAATTTTACTTTTGATGTTCAAAAGGAGTTGAATGAGTAAGATATGTTACTTGTGGGCTTAACCAGGTCTTCTCTTATTAATATCACAATAGTTTGAAAATTTGTAACGTAATTAATACATATTCATGGGATGCAGGAATAGTGGGATTCAAAATAGCGGAATTCTCAAATTTTATGTATACTATTTTCCACAGGCAAAGCCAGGTTTTGCCACCAATATTGAA
Source organism: Hyalella azteca (assembly GCF_000764305.2). Taxonomy (NCBI): domain Eukaryota; kingdom Metazoa; phylum Arthropoda; class Malacostraca; order Amphipoda; family Hyalellidae; genus Hyalella; species Hyalella azteca. Next base: position 168,697 of record NW_025935184.1, on the reverse strand, counting down.
ACAATATAACATAATTCTTATTATATGTTATTGCTCGACATGGAAATTTCAGCCTATCAAATTATCGAAAATATCCTACGTACTAGCTGGGCCGCGAACTCGACTGAAGTTTGCAGATACAGCATTAACGATATTCGCTGCTGGAAATTTATTTATGTCAGGGCCTGGAAAATCTACAAAGATGTAGCTGTTATTCATTGTTAAAGTTCTTAGGCACTATAATACTCAAGTGTGTAGTATTATTTGTTGTAGTTGAATTGCATTTTCATGATCTTAATCATTTGTTGACTATTCTTCCTATTCCTAATAATTTCTCAATTATATGTGTCACGAATTGGATATTAATTTTCACTTAAATATTTCTCCAAGTTTTTAATCACATAAATGAAGCTTACGGTTTCTTAATTTGAGTCGCTATAATAGTTTGAGACACGATCGAGTTTTCGAATTCATCTTTTCGAAGGTTTCATTAATAAATATTGGAATAATAACATAGTGATGTCGGCGCTGAGGAGTAGGCCTGGTGTGGCCTGTCGCCGATTCTCACTTCTCGTGACTTGTTCACAGAAGATTTGTGAACAAGTCACGGGTTCGATATGGTGCTAGGCATTTCAAGTCTGAACATTTTTTCCATAGCTTTATCTAGTCTGTTCTTGAACGCGTTCATACTTGGAGCGCCAACGATGTCATCGGGGAGGTTGTTCCACATGTCGGTGATTCGAAGCGAGAAGAAATGTTGTCGCGTGGAGAAGTTCCAGCGCAGCTTTTTTGTTTATAGCCGTGGCCCCTGGTGTTGGTTCTCGTTTCAAATTACAACTACAATTCAAATCGTTCAGTAATCACACTTTTAAGAGCCAAGTTTTCAAATATTTTTATTCGTACATGCGTGTCCAAAAACATTTCAAACCGGCAAATCACAAGCTCCTCCTCCATTTTGCAACCCTGAGTTCCCGACGGAAATTTTTCAACAGTGCCAGCAATTTCTGTCGCAGCTTCAGTGGCAGTTAGGAAAATCCTCTTTCCTCACAGTGATTGGGAGCCTCTGCCTTCATTTGGGCGGCTATTGTTTTTCCGTTGAAAGTCTCGGATGTTGCTCAAAGGAATCCAGGGCAACTTGAGAGAACTAATCTCCGGAGTCGCTTCTTTAGATGAAATTCAATTCCAGGCCTCGATCGCACGGCAGGAATGTAAGACCGAGTGCGGCAATGCCTGCGTATATCGAGGAATTCGCTGGCAAGTCAAAATACCCGAGTACAAATTCTTCGGTGAGTGGGGACAATTTTGGGTTTAATCTTGAGGAAATTAGGAGTGGTGTGCTTCAAGAAGGCGTTTGAAATTGACAAAAGAAAATCATTACTCCTCCATTGGAGAGCTTGTGGAATCATTTTGCTTGGGACTGATTGGAATCGCTTTCCAATGAGGATTTGTTGTGTTGCAATAGTAATGAAACATTCACAATTTGAAAGTTATTTATTACGATTTTTCTTTTTACTGCCTGTCAATGGAATGCGTTGCGAAGTGAATACACTTAATGGAAAAGAAATGTCATGGTCCGGTACGGTCAAATCGGGGCGTTGTGTAATACTAACAAGCAACGCATACAATTATCTAAGTTCGCAGTAGTGCCATGAAAACAAAATATTGTAGAAATATAGAAAGTTTATTGCAAAATCTTAACATTTAAATAGAGTAAGTGATATTCTAGGCGATTAGAGTGCGAAGTTGAACAGTCGGATATCATTGTATTCATTGAAACATTTTTTATGAGGGTTAAATATTTGGCTTATGCCGACACCTAAAACAGAGTTTTGAAATTAGAACAATATCGCTGATTGTAGAAAAAAAAAATTGTGATGAAAATTTCGTTGTGAATAGGCTATGTTCATAACCTGGAAATGTCATACAGTAAAACTTAACTTCCAGCTTATATAATTTCCCTTCAGCTTATGAAGAAAACGAAATTTACAGAAATTGTCAGTCCATTAACATTTTTGCTCGGCCAAAAGTAATCCAGGAACTGAATTGGAATGCTATAATATGTTTATTAAAATATTTTAAACGAAGATCATTATTATGTTTATTTGTCAATCGATAATCAATCTATCGACACGAAAATGAAAAGTATAAAATCATGTATTAAAACGACTGTATCTGTCTTCAAATAAGTTGAAATAATTAATTTATTCTAATTATCAAGTATTTCTTAAATTTCTCAATTGTATTCTGTGCTACTCAGGTCTTGCATATCCCTGGGATTTCAGAAAATGTTAGGGCAAGATTCGATTGCCACAAGATTTTTTATGGCAAACAAATAATTTTGCAACCAATTAATTATGCAATCATAACAGTTCGTTATCAAACGACATTGCAATCCAACGACTTCGCAATCAAAGAATTTCGCGACCAAATGATTTCACTTGCAACCAAATGATTTGGAACAAAATGCTTTTGAAACCAAACGATTTCACAGAAAAATAATTTCGCAAAAAATTTCTTTGCAGCCAATTATTTCGCAGCAAAATGATTTCGATTCCAAACGATTTCGCTATCAAGTTATTCCGTTCCCAAATGATTCCGCTACAAAATGATTTCGATTCCAAACGATGTCACAACCGAATTCTACTCGACAACCTTCGTGGCAATCCAGTCCAGGTACCGGGAGACCTCGCTGTAGACGCCTGGTCTGTCAGCCCTCGCGCACTCTATTCCCCAGGACACAACACCCACCACGTACCACGTCTTGGACTCACCAAGCTGCGTCAATAGAGGACCACCAGAGTCTCCCTGAAAATCGGATTTGATCAAAAATTTTAGTATTTTTTATGGAAAAATGATTTTATACTGCAATGCGTTCACAATCAATAGGAAATATTGATTACATCTGATCTGATACAGAATCTTATCCCCATTTGATATTGATTCTATCAGGCAGGGATAAGATTTTGCAAAACGTTGAAATTTTTATTTATACGAGTCAATTAGGTCAGGATTTAGGTTAGCAAGTCGGTAAAAATTATTTTTTGATAAAACATTCAAACTGAGTGAACGACAATCGTGCGGCATACATGTGATATGTCTGTATAGTTTAAAAAATCTAACTCAGTACTCACTGCAGTGAGTGACAGAGAGCGCATTTTCTCGTCGACGAAAACGTGAAGTCACGGACGGACGGACGGACGGACGGACGGACGGACGGACGGACGGACAGACAGACAGACGGACAGACAGACGGACGGACGGACATGACGAGCACAATAGTGCATTTTTTTCCATAAATGAGAAAATGCGCTAAAAATGATTAAGAATCACCTGGCAGGAGTCCTTGCCGCCCTTCTTAAGCCCCGCACACATCATGTTCGGGAAGACCTTGCCGGGGTAAGACGTCTCACAGTCGGCCGCCGTCCACACCGGCACCTGAACTTCCCGCAACACGTTGCTCACCGCCCCTCCAAACGCCGTGGTGCCCCAGCCTGTACAGGAGGACAAGTTTCAGATTCATGTATTATTTTACATTCGACCGTGGTCTACTACCGGCACCTGAACTTCCCGCAACACGTTGCTCACCGACCCTGCGAACGCAGTGGTGCCCCAGCCTGTACAGGGGGACAAGTTTCAGATTCATGTATTATATTATATTCGACCGTGGTCTACTATCGGCACCTGAACTACCGGCACCTGAACTTCCCGCAACACGTTGCTCACCGACCCTCCGAACGCAGTGGTGCCCCAGCCTGTACAGAGGGGCAAGTTTTAAATTCATGTATTATATTACATTCGACCGTGGTCTACTACCGGCACCTGAACTAACGGCACCTGAACTTCCCGCAACACGTTGCTCACCGCTCCCCCGAACGCCGTGGTGCCCCAGCCTGTACAGGGGGTGGAGTTTTAGATGCTTGTGCTGCTGTTCAGTGACACGCGCAGTAAAATATTGGAATCCGTCAATGCAAAGAGAGAAAAGGAACAAAAGAATTATAGAAGGATTTTTTCAGGCAATGAACTTGATATTATCCATAAGCAATGACATCACAACTTGGGAAATTAATTATATTAGATTATTACGCATGCCAGCAGCTTGATGCTATGCAGAAGCAGTGACATCAGAAGCCTTAGAAGTAATTATGTCGTTGGGTTAATAATTATGACATTCGTGAAACGAGGTCCTTTAATTTCGAGAACAATTTCCGACCAGGTTTTCTGGTAGAAACGTTATTGAAAGTCTCATTGAAAGGGTCATTCAAGCGAGACCAGACATATAGCAGACAAACGGACAAACGGCCCATATACTACCTTCTTAGTCTCAGAATTATATTGACTTCAAAATACATTTCTGCGTTTCCAAAAATTTGACCTGACAACAGTCACTGCGTATCATTATTTTTCCTATGGTAAAAGTGTCATCCATTTACGTAATTTCGAGACTTTAGAAAATAAAGAAAAATAATTAATGATTGCAATGGACATGCTGAAGACGGCAAAACTTGAAGTCTGACAACATAAGTGAGAACAATTTCTTATTTAATGTATAGGCAACGTGCCTGTCGGAAGTTTACGAAAACACTGAATGTAAAAAATTACGTTACCGATGACATATGCAATGAGTCCCTCTACAGGAGTGGGCGGCGGCGGCATGGAGATTGGTGAATCGGAAAACTAACTATCTATCATGTTAATAATATGAGATTTTTATATTTATTATTGTTATAGATTGTTAAATCGGAAAACTAACTATCTATCATGTTAATTATATGAGATTTTTATATTTATTATTGTTATAGATTGGTGAATCGGAAAACTAACTATCTATCACGTTAATTATATGAGATTTTTATATTTATTATTGTTATAGATTGGTAAATCGGAAAACTAACTATCTATCATGTTAATTTTATGAAATTTTAATATTTATTATGTTACGTTACCTATGACATATGCATTGAGTCCCTCTACAGGGGTGGATGGCGGGGGCAGACAGACTGGCTGCACGAAGGCGCTCAGGGTGACAGCTCGGTCCAGGCGTAGCACAGCGATGTCGTTCTCCTGTGTCTGCGTGTTGTACCTGCGCCATAGAAATATCATGTTAATCTTCACTATTATTACTAAGCTTGGAGAAAAATGAAGTTTGGGAATATAACTTATATCTATTGATTTCAAGACCATATAAGCCTACTGGCCTATTTATTAATCCATTAATTTTTCCATGCATCAGTCACTCCTGGAAACTATCACCTCCAGTAGTTGTGGAAAGCTAGGGTACTGATATAATGTTACCTTTTAACCACAGGAAAATAAGTTAAAACAACGTTTATTTCGAGAAGATTTCGTAGCAATCACGTTTAATCAGCCGTATTTCAACTCCAGATGCCTGCAGCGTACTTAATTAAAAGAAGCGAATTGAATGTAGGTATGGAATGTTATGTAGGTATGGAATGTTATGTAGGTATGGAATGTTATGTAGGTATGGAATGTTATGTAGGTATGGAATGTTATGTAGGTATGGAATGTTGTGATTGTCATGACGTTATTGGATTACTTCGTCCGCGCACTCATTGAACCTTTGTGGTGCACATGAATGTGCGTTAGAATAGAGGTAGGTGCTGTACTTATTTATATCAAGAGGGATCCATAAAGATTTTTCCCTTTACACACTGTAGTTCAAACTGAAAATTTACATAAATAATAAATTTCTTAAACAATTATTATATTCAGTTATAATTTACCAGCATGGGGATGCATTTTCTATAATTAAACACGCATAAGAACGATCGGGTGTCATCTATGGCAATGGAGGAATAAATGATGCAATTGGCTGATTATGTCTAGAAATCAAGTTATACAAGAAAAAAATGGTTAAGAGTATCCCCGAAACTTCATTTTCCAAAACCTAGTGTTAGGAGCGATTTACATCCATCACAAACATTTTTTCACGCACAGAAATTGATTCAACATCAATCACAAGTTCACTTCAATGCGTACGCTTTCTTCTATGCTTCGATTTTGTAATCACAAATGCATAGAAGGCTAAGTTCCATTCATCAACCAATACTCCATAATTTCTCCTTGTTTTATGCATTCCATCACCACACCCCTCCTCTGCTCTGACTCAGGCTTGCGCATCCATTTGAATAGCGCACTCATCCATCTCCATAGCGATGCTCCGGAATTCTCGCTGCTATAGCCAGTATTAGCATAGGAGGCGTCTATCGCAGACCTCGTATGAGCCAATTTGCCGCAATGACGGGTGGGATTGACGCAAATTTACTTCTCTTCCTATAGCACAACAACGTAATTATTTCCAGCACTGCAATGCGAGCTGCAGCTATTCAAGACTGTATCAAAGCATCGTGAATGACTTGCAGTGATCGGCATTGAGTGGAGAGGTCGTTTGCATTCAATGTAGTCTATAATTTTCAGTTTGGTCAAATTATGAAATCAAACTGAATTGTGTGATGATGAATTATTCTAATAAAGCTACAAACAATTATGAGCGCAATACATCCAAAATGTATATCGATCCAGCTTCAGTTTCGAACGCCTGTTAATTGACTTAGAATTGTATAAATTTATTAACAAAGATAAAAAAGAGCTATGCATCGTTCAAATGCCATGCATTAGAAAGAGGGTCGTGTAGAGACAGCATGTCTTATGAGGAAGTCCAATTTGTCGTGTTTTCCAAAAAAACTGCCAAATTCCAAGAAAATATCCGAAAACATCAACAGGACGAATGATTTTCAAAACTGTGGAGCTAAACGAGGTTGATTTCATTTACATGTTTGCGCCCACGTCCACTTACCGCGATAATTTCCTCCTCTAAATCCCGGCAACCGTCATTTCAAAATCTGATTCAAGGCAATTTGATCTAATCTTCGCAAATGCAGCGAGTGCCTCATTTGATTCCCGATTGGTGGTGCGAAGCTGCGTCAACATGTCTGCTATTTTTCGACGTGCGATCGTATCATGAATAAACAGGATGAATTTATTCGCAAACGAGAGCCTAACCTCATGTCATGAATAAATGCTGATTTATTTATCTCGTTAATAATTAACTGAAACATTAAAATTGTATAAAATGTTAACTAAATTAAATTAGAATTTCGTTAACAATTAACTTCGGCGCAGCGTACGTCCATTCTCGACACAGCATAAAAAATTGATGATTTTTCAAAATATTTACATGGTCAAAAAGGAGTAAGTTGAAAACAACCTATTAGATATGTGTCAATTCGAAATTAAAATTCTCCTGTACTGAATAAAACTTTAAAAGCGGCCGTTTTGAAAACTTACTGTTCATGAGACTCAATGTCCGCAACGTTGTAGTCGGAAGGATTGTTGTCGGTCGTCTGCTGGAAATCATACTCGCCAACACGCACTTTGATTTCCGATGAACTGAACCTGTGAAAAATTCAAGTAGAAATCAAATATCAGCAAATTACCTTATATAAATTGCATGCCAGACAAAACTGTAATTAAAGTTATGATCAGAGAGGACATTGCAAGATTCGCGAACAATCTAGAATGCCTTGCTACAATGTAAGCCACAAACGGCAAACTGCACGACGTAGTGAAATGCAGTGAGACTTACTGCACGACGCAGTGAGCGGCAGTGAGACTTACTGCACGACGCAGTGAGCGGCAGTGAGACTTACTGCACGACGCAGTGAGACTTACTGCACGACGCAGTGAGCGGCAGTGAGACTTACTGCACGACGCAGTGAGCGGCAGTGAGACTTACTGCACGACGCAGTGAGCGGCAGTGAGACTTACTGCACGACGCAGTGAGACTTACTGCACGACGCAGTGAACAGCAGTGAGACTTACTGCACGACGCAGTGAGCAGCAGTGAGACTTACTGCACGACGCAGTGAGCAGCAGTGAGCACATGCTTCTCAGTGATCAGAGCGCCACCGCAGTATTGGTTGTTGTTGCTACTCTGCAGCAGCGCTGCCATCCACGGCCAGTCGTCTGGGTTGGCTGGTCGGCCTCCGACGATGCGCACGTTGTTGTTGATGTTCTTTTTTGGGTTCTGGCCGCAGGCTGCAACGATATTTAAGCTCCAATGAGTGAATTTATTACTGGAATGAATACATTAGATCGATATATTATCAGTAAGTAAAAGAGGGTGGTATTAACTGGAGTGATTCATGAAGTGTAACTACTTTTCGTTTGTTAGGTCGCAAAATACGTAAACTTTGATTATTATCCGTTAAATTTTTACGGCATTTTTACTGGCTTCATCATTTTACGAAAGTAAATTATTCACTTCTACATAAATGTGACGATTTCTTGGGGGTTAACAATAATGCATGGTATTAACTGCTTATTCCACCATTTAAAGGGCATGCATATGACAAAGTTTACACGTGATAGCCGAAAGAGACGTTTTGGCCGAAAAATTTATGTTGATAAAAAATTTTATAACTATTTAAAACAGTATGATGCAACATATGCATCACCAATCTGTGCTGCCAGAATACGACAACAAACACAGAAAAGAAACAGATACAAATTGAATATTGTAACAGGGAGAACATCTAGATTCCAGAGAAGTGTCGATAGGAATCTCATAATCAAAAGTAATTTCACTTCTAAAGTGAAGTTGAACTCGAACGAGGTGCAAAAATACGGGGTTTGACTCAACAAATTATGAATTCAGCGTTGTAAGAGCGCAGTGCGCACGTGTACAGGTGTAAAAGAAATCAACTATTATATTAAGATTAAGCCATACGTGTAATTACAAATATGCTTTCAAAATTTTAAATTTTACTGAATGTTTTTTTATCGTAAAAATAAACATTATATCGATTTTTCGATCATTCTGCCGAGAAACTTTAATAAATGTCATATAAATCCATCGTCATCATTCTCTGCCTGATATGATTAGAGGTCCCGAGAACAAATATTTTAAATGACAATCAACGTTATATGGTGGCAGTTTTTTTTTCAAATATTATTCAAAATATGCGATTTGAATATCATTCAAATATTCAGTTTTTTCAAATTTTATATCAAATATTAAATAATAATTCTTGTGGGGGGAATTCCTACTCACATCTGAGTTGACCTGGCGTAGTAGGAGCCGTAGGAGCTGTAGGAGCAGTAGGAGTAGGAGTAGGCAGTGCTGTGGCTGCGGGAGGCGGAAAATGTTTTACACTGCGATAAGAATATTAAACACGATAAAATACGATAAATCTATGAACTGAGATGCAATACGATACGAATATTAAACACGATAAAATACGATAGATCTATGAACTGAGATGCAATACGATACGAATATTAAACACGATAAAATACGATAGATATATGAACTGAGATGCAATACGATACGAATATTAAACACGATACAAGACGCTAAAAATATGAACTCAGATGCAATACGATTACAATATTAAATACGATACAATACGATACAAATATATACTCAGATGTTATATGGAACGAACATTAAATTCTAGACAATAAAGTTAGAATTTGCAATGAGATTCAATGCGGTAAACAGATGCAAATCTTGAAAGTGAATGGAACCATTCTGGAAAAATCCGAGTAGCGAAAGTTGTGATTTGAAACACGGCCAATATTTCAATGAAATAAATGCATTTCGAAAACGTTAACGTCAATGACGATGTTCCCGGATTCATTGGTGGAGTCATAACTTGTTAGGTTTTAACGAACCCATCAGGAATATCATTAGTGATTTATTTTAGACTGATTAATTTTGGACCTTTAAGTTATCTGTATTAGATCCCGAATGTGATCACTTTCTCAGAGCAAATACATATGATTTTAGAAAATAATTCAAATTAATATTTGTCTTGATAATTTAGCAAGTTCTGAGTACTATCAGGCGTTCCGAATTCTTTCCTAATTAAATTATACAGCACAAAAACCATAAAATAAATTTAATCAATGTAATATATCAATTATTTTAGAAGCTTTACAATTCTCGCTTATAGTTTAGTATAGTTTAGTATAGTTTATAGTATAGGTAGTAAAAAATCGCAAAGAATTGTTCAGACAATAATTTCTCACGTTGACAAGCGTTTCCGTTGACGAGAGTGAAGCCAGGCCCGCAGAGGCAGGCGAATGAGCCCGGCAGGTTCTGGCAAGACTGTGCGCAGTTGCCATTGTTGACGGCACATTCGTTGATGTCGCTGCATGTCCGACCGTCGCCGTTAAGGCTCTAAATACGACACAAATATCAGTCATGTTTTCATTTTTTGAACCGTTGATATATAAAATTAATTAAAATATAACAGGAATAAGTGATGTTGTCAATTTTTGAACCGTTTAAATAAAAAATTGTATTATAATATGACTGATATCAGTCATGTTTCATTTTTTGAACCGTTTAAATAAAAAATTGTATTATAATATNTACACATCTAGATGTGTATAAGAGACCAGAAATCAGCCATGTTTTCATTTTTTTAACCGTTGATGTAAGAAATTGTATTATAATGACAGAAATCAGCCATGTTTTCATTTTTTGAACCGTTGATATTTAAAATTAATTAAAATATAACAGGAATAAGTGAGGTTGTCATTTTTTGAACCGTTGATATAAAAAATTATTTTATAATATGACAGAAATTTGTCATGTTTTTTTTGAACCGTTGAGATGAAATATTGTATTATAATATGACAGAAATCAGCTATGTTTTCATTTTTTGAACCGTTGAGGTGAAAAATTGTATTACAATATAACTGAAATCAGTCATGTTTTCATTTTTTGAACCGTTCATTTGGAAAATTGTATTTAATATTATACATTTGATATTCAACTGTGTTATTAAATTGAATATCGTATTTTATATACTTTGCTAAGAAGAGAAAATGTTGTCAAACCGAAAGGAAAAAGAGCTTCCATATCGATCTTCAACTTTAAAATTAAAGAATTTCCATGACAAAAAAATTGTATTAATTAAATGGTTGAAAATATAAGAAGGTATATGTTTATTAGTTAGAATAGTTCTCAACATCTTCTCATAAGTTTACCGTAACTTCTCTTTTATTCTTTCACAAAAATCGTTCAAAAGAATTCCCGGGGGAAATAATGTCTTCCATCTTAATATATCTGAGAACAGTTGCAATTTTGGAATTGAATTTACGCATGGTCTTTCTGGAATACGCAACTCAATCTTTGGTAAATTATAAAAAATAAAAAGAAGTACTATTAATTTCAGGCCAGATATGCTTAGAAGCGGATAACTTGACTTTATTATTTTTAATTCCAGAATACATAGCAGAAAACATAGAAGCCGATAATTTTCTACATTGCTCGAAGGTCTTATCAGAAAAAATGTACAATTTTTTACATTGCTCGAAGCTCTTATGAGAAAAAATGTAAGGAAATCATCACCAGCCCGACAAATGTATACCGTAGCATTGCTCACATATCCAGGGTTACATCCACAAGCGATACCACCAGCGCTGGGACTACAGGTTTGTTCGCAGCCGCCGTTGTTGGTCCCACAGCTCGCGACGGCGGCTGAACAGGTGCGACCGTCCTGTAGGAGGGTTCCTCCAGAGGGGCAACTGCAGGAGTAACTTCCTTCAGAGTTGGTGCACTTCTGGCTGCACCCGCCGTTTCCGACTGAAAATGAAAAAATTGCGACCATAACGCTAAAAAATAAAACTCAGTACTCACTGCAGTGAGTGACAGAGAGCGCATTTTCTCGTCGACGAAAACTTGAGGTCACGGACAGACGGACGGACAGACGGACGGACAGACGGACAGACAGACAGACAGACAGACGGACATGGCGAGCACAATAGTGCATTTTTTCCATAAATGAGAAAATACGCTAAAAATATTCAAATATTTCTATCCTGTGGAGAAGTTTTTGTTTAAGTTAAAGCTTCCTCGAGTTTACTTGCGAGTTTGAACACTTTTAACTACAACAGCCATTCCCAACTGAAAATAAAATAAATATAACTCAGTACTCACTGCAGTGAGTGACAGAAAGCGCATTTTCTCGTCGACGAAAACGTGAAGTCACGGACGGACAGATGGAAGGACAGACGGACATGGCGAGCAGCATAGTGCATTTTTTTCCATAAATGAGAAAATGCGCTAAAAATTGCAACAATCACGCTATAAGAAAATATTCAAGTATGCTTTTCTGTATTACTAAGACAGGTTTTTATTTCAAGTTCAAGCTTCCTCGAGTTTCCTTGCGAGTTTGAATACTTTTGACAACAACCGCAGTTTCCGACTGAAAAATGCCAATTATTTGCCTGTAAAAGCTATATAAGTATTTTAGTCTGCATTTTAAGACTAATTTTAACTTCAAGTTGCAAGATTTGTTCGAGGTCAACCTATTTCAAGTTTTTAACTCACAAGAGGAAGCAATAGAATTCGATTTTTCAACATAGAGGTTGGAATGTCAGTTGACTCACAGTCACACTCGTTGAGGTCACGACACGAGCGGCCATCACCAATGAGGTTAAATCCTTGATTGCAGAAACATCGGACGCCTTGGAAAGTTTGCTGGCAAATCTGAATAAAAGGAAGGTTTGCGCTACAAACATGAAAAGACTTGTTAACAAGTCATGAACATGACTTTTGTTAAAAAGTTGTTACAAAAGTTGTTAACTACAAGTTGTTAATTTGTTAGTTGTTACAAGTTGTTAACTACAAGTTGTTAACAAGTCATGAACATGACTTTTGTTGACAAGTTGTTACAAAAGTTGTTAACTACAAGTTGTTAACAAGTCATGAACATGAATTGTTAACTTTGTTGGCTAAGCTAATATACACAAAATATTTTCTGCAGCTCCATCAATTGTGTTCAGAACAAGTAGAAGAAATGACAGTTGATTGAAAAATTTAAAAATTTAGATCTATTTTTTTATGATTAATCATATTTTACTCACTATATTGCATATGCTGGAATTTTTATAAAGCATATTATTTTTGGATGATGCTGATAATTAGGTGCTTATAATAATAGTGAGGTACTTTTAAAAAAAATTATGTCAGGTGAGGTACTTTACAAAATTACTGAAATAAATGATTTTGTGGACAATAATAAAAATATATCATGCATAACACAAGCGAAGCGAACAAACGATGGCCTAGTCTATGATGGCAAAATTGAGGGCATTAATAACAGGCAGGTACAAGCATATGGTAATTCTTCCTACGTTGGGTTGAATTTAAATTAATGGAGCTGATACGACACAAAAGTCTACGGATATTGCAATGAATATTTGAGTAGCTTAGCGTACATTATCCTCGCGAGAATGTTTGTTATTTGTTAGAGAAGGGATAACACGTAAAGCATGCAAACTAGAACTTAAAATTTGATTGAAGTTGGCCGAGTGGTTAGAAATCTGCCGTAGGTCAGCATGATATTATCAAAGTTGAAATTATTATACTATTATTTGTATAGTAATAAAAGTGATAGAAATTAATTAACGGTAAATAGTACAGTTGAGGAGAATAAATAAAAAAACTTTATGACAAGCAAAATAGTGTCGATATAAAAATTCACAGATCTACAATAAAAAAAGATGCTGTAAAAACGCATAAGTAATGTGTACGAGAAGCTGAGGCAGCAATCGCCCATGTAACATGTACATAACAGCAGCTATAAAGACACGGACAATAAAATGTGATATTTACAGCCTAGCACAAGTGATCACATTCTAAACACATGTGCAAGAATCAACCAAAACTAGAATATACGATTAAAATACCGAAATATTACGGACCGACGGAATAAGTAAAACGGATAAATTAATGTACAAAAATATGACTGAATAATTAATGGCAGGTAAAGCATAATTTTATATAAACGCCGGGAGAAAAAATAAAAGACAATTGTTGCCTCCCAAATAAAATAGCTCTACATGACAATCTACTGAATTTCTTCCGTCACTTGAGTAAACCATAGAAAAAATATATGATGTACATGATATCGAGTTGATATCTATACGTTGAACATGATGTCGAGTTGATATCTATACGTAGAACATGATGTTGAGTTGATATCTCTACGTTGAACATGATGTTGAGTTGATATCTATACGTAGAACATGATGTTGAGTTGATAGTTATACGTTGAACATGATGTTGAGTTGATATCTATACGTAGAACATGATATTTGAGTTGGATATCTATAAGTTGAACATGATGTCGATTTGACATCTATAAGTTGAACATGTTGTCGATTTGATATCTGTACGTTGAACATGATGAGTTGATATATATACGTTGAACATGATGACGAATTGACATCTATAAGTTGAACATGTTGTCTATTTGATATCTCTACGTTGAACATGATATGGGGTCCGGACACCGCGAGCGTATTTTGGCAACCGAAATAACTGGAACATTTAGAGAATTTCTGCCGTTACTGCAATTGCTAACTCATTTCAAAAGAACAAAGAAGCCACACAAAAATGGTCGAAAATCCACAATATTTTAGCCATTATTTCGGTGAAAGGAATTTCCGAGAAATGTGGAGCCAACTGTCAAAAACCTGGTCACTGCTGCAGAAAAACGTTATGAACGAGTCACAAATTCTTGGCTGTACAGAATTCAATTTGATTTTTAAGTAAAATTTATTCTTAAAATGGAGTTAAATTTTTACAAATTGAATTCTCGCAGGCGATTCACAAGCAGAGGATCTCAAATTATAAATGTAAGCTGAGCGAATTTTTATTAAAATACTCGGATAAATGAGTACTAATAAAATGTAGATGAATTTAATATTAATGCATGTTAACAATTTAACAATGAACGTTATAATGATTATAGGAAAGGTATAACTCTTAAAACAGAAATTGATGAAAATTTAGAATGGGAATAATTTATTATTAAGAAATGCTAAGTTAGATTTGTAAAGAAATGTTCATTTCAGAATTCTCATTGAATTCAGTCTTAGTTTTTTATTTTTCAGTTGCAGCATCTGCATTGGTTCAAGCTTACCAGTTGCAGATTCTCCAAAAGCCTCTAATCATTTGGTTTTCTTGGCTGCAAAACAAGGAAATTCTTCTCAATCATTTGATTTGATATCAAATAGAGTGAGAAATGATTTCTTCTGTGTCATTTGATAGAAGACGTGCATAAGCCTTAAATTCATGCTGAAAATAAGAAAAAACACCGAAATAATAGTAAAAATATTGCTATACAAGTTGGCACGTGCACCGTACAGCCATCCAATCAATTTGAAAAGAGTTTCTATCCTGGATGTCAGGATAGCTTAGTTTTCTATGCATTGAGCTTAAAAGTGAAATAAATAATTTAGTTTGTCTTTCTTTGGCATCTGGTGCTGGGGAAAAGACTTCCAGCGCATGAATTCGATGGCATCTAAATATTTAGTACACGCAATAATTCGAGATCATGTTTTTTATAAAAAAGGGTTGGACTGTTGCAATATTAGTGATTGAATTAATTTTAAAGGACTTATATCATCAGTCTGTTTATATCGCCAGTTCACAAGGAATTTAAAAGCAAAGAAAACGCCAAGAAAATTCGATTCGATCGATATGGTGAATTTTCTTAGCGTTTTCTTTGCTTTTAAATTCCTTGTGAATTTTAAAGAACCCGTGGAAAATTGATAAACATTAAAAAAGTTAACTCAGTACTCACTGCAGTGAGTGACAGAGAGAGCATTTTCTCGTCGACGAAAACTTGAGGTCACGGACGGACGGACAGACGGACGGACAGACAGACAGACAGACGGACATGGCAAGCACATTAGTGCATTTTTTCCATAAATGAGAAAATGCGCTAAAAATGTGTTCAGACACGAAAATGTCACCAGTCATAAATCTTGACCCAGATAGTCCGTTTGTTTATTACGCAAAGTAGCCAATAAATGGGTATTCAGTATCGATCGTCTCTAAACCACGACATAAAAATGTTACGTTAAATTTAAATTCAAAACGGCAACAAATTATAGGAATACCATCAGGAAATGCTGCTTCAAGATAGAAAGTTTTCCGTTAAATAATTGTGAAATTGAAATAACAAACATCCAATTGCTGCTTGAATGACACACAGTGTGAAAATGAAATAAATTGAAAAATACAACTAATGTAAAAAACTAGGAATCTGGTAAATGGATCTGTGAAATATAAATGTCCATTTACACACATAAACATCAATACAAATGTCTATTTACACACACCTATAGGAACTTAATGTTAACCACGCAATCGTACGGTGAACACGCCTACGGTATTTGGGCTAGCTACTAAGTAAATTTTCTAACTAAAATAAAAATAAATATTTTAGAGCATTACTGAAGTTGCTGAAGGTAGAAAAATAATTCGTGCGGATTTATCTAGTTAACACTTCATTATTACTAGTGTTTAGTTTTAACGTAATGAAAATTTTTGAAACAATAATACATTTAAGTACTGAAGCAATTAAAGTTTCGTTCATTACTCTATAGTACTTAATTTTTCATGAAAATTTGATCAAAACTGATCTCAAAAGTTTTAGAAAGTCGCTGACACTAAAAAGTTGCATTGAGCGATGCACTTCAATGGTTATAAATGATGACTCGTCGGAGAATTGTTGCCAGAATGCGGCAATATAATGTCGGAATTGGTTAATGTTATTTTAAAGAACACGAAGCAAAGCGTCAAATAGATGTAATGAATGTAACATATCATTAAAGGTGTATGCTGAGGAAAGTCCTTGAGAATATTGTATTTATACTGTACAAAATTAAATCATGCTTAGTTTAACGTACTGTTTGGTGTGGCATTTGGAACGGTGGCGTTGTCGAATCACGAACTTTTGCAAATTTGAAAGCCGTTGTGCAAAATGGTGCTATTTCCATTGCTTAAAAACACATGCTTGTAGAAAATACTACTGTGTTGCTGGAACGGTGCAGGATGCCATTGCGAACATCAGTTGAAAACAATGCGCTTGACGTGTAAATCATGGATTGGGAGGGCCTCACTTGTTGACATCCGCCGTTTATGAGCCAACAAACTGCAGGGAAGATAATAGGCTTGGCAGTAGTGGTGCTGGTCGTTGTAGTGGTCGTCGCTTGAGTCGTCGGGACTGTTGAAGTACTCGACAACGTGACAGGTCGTTGGGTAGTTCTAGTGGACGCCTGAGTTGTTGTAGGTCTTGGTGTCGTCGTAGGATAAATACATTTCCCTTCTGAACTTATCACCTGTTCTGGTTGACACATGCAGCGGAAAGATCCATCAGAATTGAAGCATATTTCTTGACAATTTCCGTTGTTCACCAAACATTCGTTGATATCCACGCAAGCGAGTCCATCGTTGGCCAACACATATCCATCCCGGCACTGACATTGAAAACTTCCATCGGCGTTGATGCATCGTTGCTGACATCTTCCGTTTTCAATGAGACATTCGTTGATATCAAGACATGAGCGTTGGTCTGGTTGAAGTTGGAACCCACTGTCGCACTCACATTTTGCGCGGCCTTGAGCTAAAACGCAGCGCTACACACCACAGCAGAGGTGAAATTTCCATTTAATGGGCCATCGGAGAAATCATTGGAGCTATGCAAGTCAAATTTCAGAACAGAGAAGAAATGTCATATACAATTTTTTTCCTTTCGTATTTTGCATGCAGATTTTTTCCACAGACAAACTGTCCCAATAACTACAAGTATTACTGATAAATTACTAGTACATGTATTACTTACTACAGGGACAATTTACTACTACAATGATAATAAGTCAAGCAACACCACTTCAAGCCTTTCTACTTATATTTTCTTAGAATACTTTCTTTTCTTTATTAGAATACTTAGAATTCTTTCTACCTATATTTTCCTATATTTTCTTAGTTTCTACGACGTCAATGCTGTATTAAATAAGCCTGAATTTATTAATGTGTTTCAAGTCTGTTGAGAAAATCGTTGAACTTCTACAAAGAGGAACCTAGTTCAGTGATGAGGCTTTCTGATTTTCTCTTCCATGTGATGATGAATCGTGAGTGATGACTAATTTCCAACGGAGATGTGAATATCACTTAAATAAAAAGATCTACACAAGACCGATAAGACTAAAGATAAGAGGGCACGGAATTTACTCGCATCAAATTTTTCTAGAAGCTACAGCGTTTTAAAGTTGAAAAAATATTAGTGGAGAAGAAATTGAAGAACGAAAAGAATATTTTCAAATCTATATTTGATTGAATTAGGTGGAAATAAATTGTATGACCAGTAAATTGAAAGTGTCGTTAGAAAAGTTATTCAAGTTAAATGTAACAACGCGAAGAAATATATATTATTTCCTTAAAATTTTGTTTCTCAGGTTTAAGTTCGAGGAAATTCGGAGACTTACTTGAGAACATCCACCGTTGTTGACGCTGCAAGATTCAACTTGTGGCTGCGACGTAAACACGCAACTACCGTCTCCCAGCAGCGTAAATCCTGGGTTCTGACAACGGCATTCGTAAGATCCAGCAGTATTGACGCACAGTTCGCTGCATCCGCCGTTCTCGAACGCACATTCGTCTACGTCGGAACAAGTCTGGCGGTCCGCGTTGCGGGTGAAGCCGGGCTGACATCGACACCGCACTCTGCCGTTCCGTTCTCGGCAAATCTACGCGGGGAGTTTCCGTTAAATAGCGATAAACTTTGTAGCCATCGTAGGATCCACGAACCTTGGCAGTTCAAAAGTCGGCCATAAATAAGTTAGGCCGATAAGAAGAACGTGACATCTATCGCATCAATACTAAATGAATACTAAGCCAAGAAACAATTTAATATCCTATTATGAATAAAGGATGCAAGGAATACAGTGTAACTGAGATGACAAGATATTTCAGCAGATGAGTAGTCAGTGGCATATTATACTTATATAATTCATATAATAAAAATGACAGTTATATAACGGGTAAAATTGCAATACCAGAGCCTAGCGAACTCCAGCTGTTGTGCATTGACTGTTGGATGACATTTTTTTTGGACACGACCGAGAAAAAATAATCAGACATTAAAATTCTGCAGCTGCTTACAACAAAAATATCGTGAGAAAATTCTCATCACTATTCTAAACACAATAAAAAGTATATAAACACAGTGAATACAATAGTATAATTTCAAAATACTTCGTATCGTATTCTAATAGCGTTATTTTAGTAATCAAGAAACACTTTTCAAGAAGATTTAATTGGTGCAAAATTAATTACCATGCAAATAGGCATTAAGGATCCACAAAATTATATTCTAAGTTTGTGTTTAACGAATATATACATTGTATTTACATAATTTAGTACATGAATAGTGACAAATCGGTCAGGTGACTAATAACTTAAAAGTCCACTACGGTACAAGCGTTACTGAATAGGTCCTTGCACTCTGAGATTGTTTCATTGGCCGTTTCCTGAATCGGGCATTTAAATTAAATAAAACAGAAATAATTTGATTTGATTACACTTAGTTGGGTGTTAATGGTGATTCCCACATAATGCCTGGCTAATGGGTTGTTGATGTCCGGGTAAAGAACAGGTGTTGCCAGATTGAAAGCAGGGATTAAATTCGAAACCAATTCTAAAATTAAGTAAGCATTGCTGTGAATTTGCGAGTAAAAAGGATAATAACTGGTAGCATTAAACAATTTATATGTACAAATACTGAAGGTATTAACATTTATAAGGTATTTAGAAAACGTAGTAAAACCATATACATGGAAATATATGCAAGATACAAAGTAAGTTCAGGAAAATCAATCGGTGACGTTACACATAACAAAGGTAACCGAACGTGAAGGGAAAAATAGCTGTGTTTTAGAGACAGAAACTAAAGCTAATACGCGCATTACAATGTTTAAATTAGAAATGGTGAGAAATTAGAAGAAATTCTAATAAGAAATTGGACGAAATAGAGCAAAGCTGATCAATTCTGAACGAAAGTATTTAAAGCACATCTTTCGTAAATTTTTTTGACGATTCTAGATATAACATTTTGTAGTTGAGTAAACCTTTGCTTTGCAAGCTCAATTAATTAGCAAATTGAAAAGAGCTCTAACATTAAAAATCCTCGTTGTTAAATAAAATATTTTCGATGACTAGTTAATCTAAAGGTTGGGCTCTAATCTGGAATTAAGCATTACTTTTAACGATGCATACTATTGAAATGCAGTGATGAAATTTTTACAAATGTTTCTGAATTTTCGTGTTGGATTTATACGATGGTAATAAGCAAAAATGTGAAATTTGAATACCACAGAGGGAAGAATTTTATAACAATAATTATCCAATGACAGGAATACGTTTAAACGACGAAGAAACGATGGAGTAGAGAAGCAGTGAGCTCTGGATCTTATTCCGATAGACGTACAAATATCCTCATGTAGAAGTATAACATATTAAAAGATTTTTAGTTTAGTTCCAATTTTCGATTTAGTTTTTAGTTAGGACGTTTCAATTTAAAATTTCCGGTCTACGTAACGACGATCAAGAGGACACAACAAAGTTCGATGAATAACTTGCCAATGAAAAAAAGTAACATGACTTTAAAGTCGAATAATTACAGCTTTGCCCACTAATGTTTGCATGACAGTGTGCCTGCTCACAGCCAACGTTTTTCATGTCACAAAAATTCATGTCATTGACGCATTTACTGCCGTCCAATTCCCAGCCGTCGTTACAAGGACAGACGTACGAACCGACGGTGTTGGTGCTGACGTTTGTAGTCAGCTGTTGGTGCTGACGTTTGTAGTCAGCTGTTGGTGCTGACGTTTGTAGTCAGCTGTTGGTGCTGACGTTTGTAGTCAGCTTTACAACGCCCTCAGATGCTAACGTTATTTTCGAGTCCCACTATTCCTGCAATGTGCAGCAACGTATCGTTTAATTTAATGTTTTTTGCTCTGTGCTGTCATTTTACAAAATAGAGCGGAAAAATTGAAAACAAAATTAGTTTCGAATAAAATTTATTCCTATTTTGAACTTTTCAACATTGGCCATTGAATTCAAGTTCATGTACGCTAGTGACAGGTGTTGAAGAAAATGAAAGCGAAATTTCCTTATTTGAAAATATAATTGATGTCTGAGTCGAATTAACTAATGTTAGCGCTTTTGGTGTCGTTGCTATCGCACTGCGGCAGTCAACAACTTGTTGACGGAACTAAACCCGGCCTTAATAGCGCGATTGCTGTCACCCAGAAAATGCTCGCTCGGTCAAGCGCTTAGCGTATAAAATCCCGAGCCATAAATGGAAAACCAATGACGCATCAGGCCGCCGTCCACGCGTTGGAGATTCGAGATTTCAGCAGCGATAAAAGTTTTTACCAAGGAATTATTGGCGTGAAAAAATGTTCAGTGTTGCTTTATTTTCAGCGCCACGAAATTTCAATTGCTGTGACATTTACAGTACCTCGAAAATACAGTGCTGTGAGCTTTTCCGGGACATTTCCAGTACCGCGAAATTTTCACTGACGGCAGTTTTTCAAATCTGCTAAATTTGCATTGCTTAATTATTTTGATTGCTGCAAAATATATAGTGCAGCGAAAATTTCAGTGCGGAAAAATTTTGAATGTGGCATAGCACGCTTCCATTCCCTCAACGTTAAATCTGCAGTTTAGTTTTGTGGAAGATATTTCCCTTGCCAACAGTTATGGATCGCTTACAGAAAAGACAGCACACGGATACATTTAATATAGCAAATAAACTTCATGCGGGAGCTCACATCATCAGAAAGCATCACGAATAAAAATATTACATGCAAGGAAATGACACAAATGAACTCATGTGATTTTTTCTGGAACGTTGAATATAACTTTGTTTAACTTTAGATGATCTTTATATGCTGGACAACTAAATTCAGTCAAATCTTTACATATCTTTCGATTTAGCTTTTCTTATATGTTAAATTGGTGCAAGTATCCATATAAAAATTTTTCTAAATCATAATCGAAAATTTGTCTTCCTTGCCACAATTTTCAAAGAGAAGCTAAATAAATAAGTACAACTTCGACTCTTCTAATATATTAGAGGAAGAATCTCCACAACCTGCGTTGCATATATGATCTTCAGCTCCCATCTTCATACGAGATTAATGAGCAATGATCAGTGGCTAATTAGGGCCTTAATGAGAGCCTTAACGAGGCATGAAAAGACGACGTTCAACGTGAGAACGTGGATCATAAACGCGGCCTTCGTTATACCAGAAATTGATCCCCTTGAGACACAAGCAAAAACAAGTCCAGGGCTAAAACTCAAAATAATTGATGAGCGAAATTCACAATTAGTCATCGGCCGAAATGAGGACAACGGTTGATGGTACAACGTCAAAGCAATTAACTTAAACAATTAAATGAAATTTATTGCCTGAATGGGAATGGCTATTGGCCAGTCTAGGTAGTCTTACGAAGAATGATTTATACTGGGAATACCTTGGCAAAATTCTCGCTAATCCGAGTACTTTGGTAAAAATAGGTACTTTTACACGCTAATCCGAGTAAAATAGGTACTTTGAAAAACTGGCAGAATTTTAGTCTTGTAAACAGAGCTTTTAAATCCATTCATTAGACACGGTTGAATGCGCGATAAAACTCGATTATGTCTATCAATAAGTTATTATGAAAATTTCAGATAAAAGATGAACTTCTTAGAATAGCTTGACTACGAAATAATCTTTCTAATAACGCTGCCCTGATCCCCAAAAAACCTTCTGCCATTACGCGACATTTTATCAGAAAGTTGAAGCTTTCCGTACGCGGGAAAATTCTCGAAGGATAAAACTCTTCTGAGGACTCAGGAAATCTCCAGCGTTCATTAAAGTCTTTTTAATCCGGCCAATGCAAGGCGCAAAGAAATCAATTTGCGTGAAATTGCAGACGCCAAACCAGTTGCGATTTAAAACGTCACAAAGGAAATCGCGCGGAAGAAAAAAGCGAGACAAGAATATTGCTGTTAAGTTAGATATTTTAAAAATTACTGTATATAATGATTTGCCATCCATTCTGGGTAGAATGCAGCACAACTACAATTAATTGAGAATAGGTCATAAATTAAAGAAAAATTTGTCCCCCTAAAGATCAAATGGCGGCTAGTTTTAATTAAGCTTCATGGTAAATATATTAGTTCATAAACCCCGACTTAAGTTGAGAATTTAAAGGCAAGTGGGAAAGCAAGCAAGAAAACAAAATATCGCGCACGTGGAGAATTTTTCGATAATATTTTCTAATTGGCTAACGAAATGGGGGAAAATTAATTTGAATTTACAGTACACTATTAATGTGCTACTAGTTAAATTTGTCTTCTTGGTTTGACGTCAACAGTGCTTACGGAAAGAATTTTTTATGGGTTTACGGGCATTGAAATGCATTAAAGAAATGGACGATAGCCTCGTCAAAATCGAAGTCATGCATATAATTGAGAAGTACAGAATTACAAAAGAAATAGGACAATATTTATACGCTGATATAAGAAGCACAAAACACAAGAAGAGCTACTAGACGCTACCTCTATGATTTCTACCAGAAGTAAGAGGGAGAAAACATCTACCTTATAAGTGAAAAACATCCACCTAATTTATAGCTCGCAGTGCAAATAGCTCACAGTGCAAATAGCTCAGAGTGCAAATAGCTCAGAGTGCAAATAGCTCAGAGTGCAAATAGCTCAGAGTGCAAATAGCCCAGAGTGGAAATAGCTCGTAGTGCAAATGGCACATGCATTGCAAATATCTCAAATATTGCAAAACGACTCGAAAATTATGGTAAGTTGATGCTGTTCGGATCGTTGGGAAGTGCAAAAACATTACTGTTCTACGGACGAAGAAGTGCGAGAGTAGAAAACTAGATGAAAACTCCACGGAAATCTACCTGCTGACAGCCTCCATTATTTACTGCACAGGAGCCAGCTACGTCGGTCGGGTCTTCTATGTCAACATCGACGCATTTCTTGCCGTTCAATTCCCGGCCAGCGTTGCAGGAACAGACGTAGGAACCGACGGTGTTGGTGCATACGTCGCTGCAGCCTCCGTTGTTGCGTTCACATTCATTTACGTCGCTGCACGTCGTCTTGTCATCGTTACGTTTATAGCCAGAGTTGCAACGGCACGTAACTTTACCATTATCCTTTTCTTCACATGCCTGGCAGAAAATTAGGTTAATCGACTGGGTTAGTTATGAATGTGGCGCAATATAAGAGGCAGTTCATGATATGATCATCATATTGGGAAATTGAAATCAATATTTTGAGACATTGTGTGTTTATTTCAAAATAATTTTTCTGGAAGTTGTTGAGGAATCGTACGATTAATTCAAAGGAAACTATTTTGAAAGTTTTTTCAGTTCGTGCAAGAAAAAAACGGAAAATAGTTGAATTTTTTTTCTAGCAACAATTTTGAGAATGTTACTCAAATATTTTTTCGAAAATGTACGAAATGTACCAGCTCACAATTTTGCATCTGGGTTTCGAAAAGCTGGAAATGATATTTGAAGCATGTGAAAAAAATCCAATACAAGGAATTTGAGGGTGTTTTTTGCGTTCAATATTTCAACACAGCGAAGTCTAGGGGTTACAAAATTAAACGCTCGCCAGCAAACTGCAAACCCGGTTGACAGCAGCGCAGGGCTAAGCCTGCCACACACTCACCGAGGCTTTCGACAAGGGAATATGCTTGCAAATTCAATTCACTAATTCGGATTAAGAAGAAACGTGCTAATTGCAAAATGAAACTGCGCATTATAATGCAAATTGTCATACGAGCACTCATCTTAGTCTAATTCATAATACATTGTATTAAAATAAAATTTAAATGCGCTTTTTACAACAAACACTTTTTTAATCTATGTAAATAAATACGACTTGAATTTACAAATCGCCATACACGCGTTCCTGTTCCAAATTTACGTCCTGCTGCACATAATTTGTTTAATAAACTATGATTTTGTCTAGTTTTAATATTTAATTAAATGCGGGAGAAATAAAATAAATTTATCTTTTGATTGTGTCGCACAGTGATTAGTCTTTTATTAATAATTTGATTATGATAAGTGGATACTTTCGATTTTCAACAATAAAAATAAAACCTAAAATTATGGCATTAAAGTCAGTGAAACACAAGTTCTTCACCTATAACGAACTAATTTTTATAAAAATCTGCACAAATTTATAAGCAGGTTTCATTGAAGACCAGCGAATTTGTTTTATTCGCAATTTTCTTATTGGTTTTTTCAATATATCGAACAATATTTTTAGTTTGAACTGGCAAATCTAAAATCAGGTTACCGATAGACATTTTTATTTCGATAACGACGTTTCGAATGTTTCTATCATTCATTATCAAATTAAAAGGCGCATTGAGTGATGAAATGATAACCTATACTAAATTTTTAAGCTTAGCCTGATATTATGTTTGAGCATTCAGTGAATAATTGATAAGACACAATTATCTAAAAATTAACTATTGAAGTATTAGGTATCGCTTCAGCGGTGCTATGTTACAGGAAGATAAAATCCAAATGTGAAGACGAACGAAAATTCACTGACTAATTACGTTCATAACGCTTCGTAAAAAAGTGACACAGGTACACAGTACGATATTCTATCGTCTTGATATAAACATACGATGAACAGAGATTTTTATGGCAAAAAATACCGTAAAAAATATTGGAAGTGCTGGACTAAGAGGATTATTGAATGAGCCCCAATTAAATGTAAGATAAAAAAATATAACTCAGTACTCACTGCAGTGAGTGACAGAGAGCGCATTTTCTCGTCGACGAAAACTTGAGGTCACGGACAGACGGACTGACAGACGGACGGACAGACGGACGGACAGACGGACATGGCGAGCACAATATAGTGCATTTTTCCATAAATGAGAAAATGCTCTAAAAACGTGTGCAAAATACATATAAATTTCAAATAAAAACCTATGTTTCTATCTAATATCTAATTGATTTAAATTTAAGGTTGTAAGCAAACTTAGCTAATAATTTAAGCCAGTGTATTATCAATAAAAGACGTAAGATAAACATATGTTTTAATAAAATATAATTGATGAATTATTTTTCTACAGCTAAACATGGAATACTCCACATATGCGTCGCAGAGTTATTTTAACCAAGTTTCTTGTGCAGTTTGAAATAGTGACACAAGGTAACGAGACAAAGTTTGAAACTCGGCTAACTTCCCCCGTGGAGTTTCCTGAGTTCGGTCGAAGTATCAAAACTCGTATGCAAAATGCGTTGCCCTTAAGATATGCGATCCTAAGTTGATTGAAGAGCAGAGGTCAAGTTTTAGAGCACAAATTAGATTTATTACAACTGCCACGGTGAAACTTAGGACTAAATTGTTGATGTTGAAATGCAGGGAGAATGTTGAAAAATATTCATAGGCACAAAGAGGAATTGAATTGACATAGAACGAAAATTTATGTAGTCTCTCTGAGAGAAGAGAAGTGAATTGCTGACGTCTTGCACCAAGGTCGCTGGTCAAGTAAATAGAAGCTCAAGTTACATTATTCATGCACTCGGAGTGAATTCATGTTGGAAGTCCAGGTAAAGGCTGTCGAAAAGGCTTTTAGCACATATATGCGTCGCGCCGAAATCGCGGAATTGCCAATTCTATAGAATCGGCAGCCAGTTTGCCGAATCTGTAGAATCAGCATTGCGTTGCTGATTCAGAAAATCGGACGTTAGAGTTATAACATTAATCGAGCGTTAGAGTTATAAAAGGTTATTTTAAGTTTGATCAAGTTCCTTTATACTTAAATATTGAAAAAAAAAGAACTTGGCTAACTGATCTAACCCCAGATTCCTATGGTATAGAAATGCTGATTCTACAGATTCGGCAAATCACTGCCGATTCCATAGAATCGGCAATTACGCGATTTCGGCACGACATATACATATAGATAGGTGAAAAGATTGCTAGATACCTACTTTTGCGAGAACGCCTAACGATAATCGGTTTCACTGCATAGGAGCTAATGAGCGACGGACATAATTAAAAGTGCTACTGAGACTTTTACGAAACACAAATGGAAGAGATAATCGGGGATGTAATATCTGAACGCACTAATATAAAATTAGTTCATACGAGTTAGTACAATTAGCGTACAGTGTTGAAGGAATTTCTCTCCTAGATTACAGATTAGTTAGTGGATCAAGTTAACCCCCTGGGCCTATACTTTTAAAAAAAGTTAAGAGATCGTAAGTTCGTCTGCCAATCATTGACGGCCTTTCAAGCAAAATCCACCAATCATAGACGAGAAAATAGAGCGTAAGTACTTACGTTCACTTAGCAAGTTTTGAAAGTATGGTCCCTGATCGCTACTCAGTGACATGAACATCGTTGGACGTATAAAAATATAAATCACGCAACGAACTTGTTAAAAAATATATCACTTCTTAGTGCCACCGCCTGCATGTGCACATTTCAAGTCCTGGTGTCAGAGCTCAAGCTCTAGTTTACAGTACAATAATTATGGTTTTAATAATAGTATCAGCCTTCACATAATACATCTATGTAGACCCTTATAAATATTAGTAATAACTAACGATGATTGTGCGAGCCATTAAAACAGAAGCTCATATGAAGCTGTTTGCATTTGCAGACGAAGCTCTGTCATGCCTCGACATATTGATTTGTAAGATTGATACGCGTTATGTACAGAATTATTTGTGTATTATACATACAGAATTGCTTGTGTATTACATATACAGAATTACTTGTGTATTACACATACAGAATTACTTGTGTATTGCACACACAGAATTATTTGTGTATTACACATACAGAATTACTTGTGTATTACACATACAGATTTACTTGTATATTACACATACAGAATTACTTGTGGCCATCTCTACAGTCTGGCACAGGACTGAGCTAACAAAATGTAACAGAGGCTTTAATGATACTGAAGGACCTGGTCAAACATCTTCAACTAATTGGCCTTCAGGAATATAATATTTGGTCACGAATTCAGTGAGTTTTTTGTCCCTTTTCCTTCAATGTCGAAATCTGCATGTTCAGAAACAATTATATGGCTATCATTGCACACCTACAGCTTAAGTCAATCATATTAACGAATAAGGCTCTAAAAAGTATGCAATGCAAAGAACTATATGAATGAAACACGCTAGCACAGTATGCCGGCAAAAATTTATTGATAAATACATGAATATTGGAGAAGACGTCATGTGTAGTTTAAAATAAATTAATTACTGCACAGATAATTAAACCTACTTAATCACAAAATTACGATAGAGATAAATCCTCGAACTTTTATGTCAGTAATCCCTTTTGATACGCTATAAGAGAGAAGATACATTGAACCATACTACCAAACGTTAAAGCTTTAGTACAGATCACAGTGAATTTATAATCATAAAATTTCGATTTATAAACAATCAACAAATTCACTTCCGACAAGACAAATCGACGCCGACAGGAGGAAATGGTTTTTAGCGCATTTTCTCATTTATGGAAAAAGTGCACTATTGTGCTCGCCATGTCCGTCTGTCTGTCCGTCCGTCCGTGACCTCACGTTTTCGTCGACGAGAAAATGCGCTCTCTGTCACTCACTGCAGTGAGTACTGAGTTATATTTTTTCGTATAGTCCCAGAGCAGCTCTGACGCAACTCTTAGATGGTCATTTCATTAAGCGGAATCAAGGCACTGCCGCTGGCTGAGCCGCCTTATTTGTCGAATGTCAAGGCCGTGTTAAAGTCTTCAGCTCGACCAGCGCAGATGGAGGGAGATTTTATCTCCTTGTGAGGCTGCTGATGTTCAAGATTTCATGACAGAAAATAATCTCCGTACTAAATCAAATTCAACCTATGTGTACATTGTTATTTTTCACCGCAGAAAAATTACTTTATTAGTGTGCTGATGCTCCATTAGTTAAGAGTTACGGAGAGACAACGTATCTAGCACACGTATGCAGGCTGAGTTTTTTATATACCTAGTACATTTTTCAGCGATAAAAAGTGGAGTTTTTTCAAGACTAAAGAGTAGTTGGCCTTTGCACTTCCAGCTTCCTGGCCATTTATCGGAAGCAGTAATAAAATAGAGTTGAACATCCATATTGGGATTGAGCGAACTATTTTCAATACTACACTTCGATAACCCCTAAGCAAAATCTAGAAATTGTACATTTTATGTTCCCTGTGGTTGTCGTCAGTAGTGTGCCGTTGATCTAACATTTCTTGGTGTCCGTGCATTCAAAATAATCAGAATTGGAGCAATGAGTTTCGGGTTAAAAATTCGCAGATGTTAAAATTCGATGGTATCTACAATCGATTACAAACCAACATAGCTAAATCTTAATTACAGAAGCCACTATATCTAGTTATGCAAGGTGGTAGTCCGGAAATAATGCAATCTATGCAAACTCCAGGAGGTATTGGCACTCGTCGTAACACATCAGCTCGACCGTCCAGGTTGCAGACGTTGCCGTGCCGATGTGTGTATTCTCCTCGAGGCCATTTCCAGGACGAAAATGTCTGAAGGTTTTTTATCGCGACGAGGTACGAAGAAAATAAAGACGTGTCCGGTTTGATTTCCTGGGGAGCTTCTCTTTTTTTCTGCACGTGGGCCGAGAATGTTGGTTTCGTACGTGATACTGATACAACATTAAAAAAACGTTTGCAACAAGTAAACACTTTGCGGAGCACGTATCTGGTCTGTGTCTGATAGCTCGTCGACAAATATATCATTCCCAAGTAAAAAAAAAGGATAACATTCGCTTCAGACACAAGTTTGTTGTAATTTTGAATTGCACCAGTCGCTAGAACACGAAAGAAGAAGAAGTGTAGAACACGCATATGAGAAGTAAATGTACGTTTTAAGTAGACGTTTCGAACCAAATCGACAAGTTGTATGAATCGAAACACGGTTATAGGTTGAGAATATTTACGCGCAGTGTCTGTACAGTAGGGATCGAATGCACACGAAGCTTTCGAACGTCGAGACTTCGTAGACGGCGTTCCAGAAGACGTTCATTTTCGCTCATACCTTATCTTGAAGGTAGGTGCATTATAAAATTGCTCCGAAATTGCCAGTGGTCATCTATCTAGGATCTACCAATCAATAGTCGTTGCAATCATCTCAGGTGACTGCAGTGAATGTTTTTTCTTTGCATAACCACAATCTTTGATAAGCTGCAACGGGACTATCGAATATTTGTTAAAGCTATCATGGACAATTGAATTTATTCCCTACAATTGTACCACCCTATAAATTAGTGTACACCACCTTATTCTTTTTTTCCTTTAAATTGTTAGCGGGTCTGAAATGCATGATTGTTATCATCTAAAAAGTAATGACATTAAAAAATATTTCTTTAGAGGGATTTTTGGTTAAGGCATAAGCAAACAGGTTAGTACATAGCAGTTAGAGGAAATAAACTCACCAAAAACCCCTTCAAAGTTGAGTTTCATGATTAGTAATTAAGATGGCAGCAGTAAGGTGATGTTTTATGGTACAGGTTTAATAATTGACCGCTATAAGCAATCGTAATGACGATAATTCATAGCAACGATGATTAGAAATGAGAAATTTGAATCCATCAGATTGATAAGTGAACCTTACCAGTGATTATGGATCATCAAAATATGGGCAACGAGTAAAATTTTAGCGAATTAGAAACGATTTTAAAGGAATTTTTATTCGCGATACCTAGTAAGATTTTTAGTTTTGTTCATGCGGAGTCACAAAACAAAATAGATGAAAAACTGACCTGAGCACAGCCACCGTTGTTGACTGCGCAGCCTCCAGCTTGTGAGCCGCCAGGAAATCCACCAGGAAAACCACCAGGAAATCCAACAGGTTGTCCACCTGGAAAACCACCAGATTGTCCACCAGGAAAACCACCAGGTTGTCCACCAGGAAATATCCCGCCTTGTCCACCGGGAAACCCGCCGCCCCCGCCACCGCCGCCACCAGGCCGGCAACGGCCGTCCGGTAGGAGGGTGAAGCCGGGGTTGCAGGAGCACGTGAACGAGCCTGGGGTGTTGGTGCACACCTGCCTGTGGCACGAGATCAATAAAATATTAAAATATAATATATTAACTAGTAATATTGTTATAGTACGAAAATTACAAATTAGTTATAGTACGAAAAGTACAAACAATATCTACACATGCAAGTATGATGCGTACAGGGTATAAGTACGAACGAAAGCATATACTTCATACCCTATTCTACATATGATAGTAATATTATTACTAATTGGTTATAGTACGAAAAGTACAAACAATATCCACACATGCAAGTATGATGCGTACAGGGTATAAGTACGAACGAAATCAAATACTTCATACCATTTACTACATATGATACAAATCATATACTACAAGAACAAACCGCCCCATGAACTGACCTGCAGCCTGCGTTGCTGAACTGACACTCGTTGATATCCAGACGCACAGTCTCACAACATTCAACCAACATCCTCTCTCAATCAAACAGAATTTTGCTACAAGAACAAATGCCCCATGAACTGACCTGCAGCCGGCATTGCTGAACTGACACTCGTTGATGTCAGCACAGGTCTTGCGGTCTCTGTTGAGGACGAAGCCGCTGTTGCAGAAGCAGCGAACGAACCTATTTTGTTGCCTACAGCCGTGCTCGCACCCGCCCTTGTCTACGTTGCAGTTGCCTGGGGATACATTTAAAAAACTTTTGGAAGTTGAATAGCCCTGATGAAAAAAAAATTAATTGAATATTTTGTATGAAACTACTTTATTCAAATAAACATATTATATGCTTAGTTATCATGCAAGCTGCATCGTGCAAAAATAACATGTGCACGCATAACTATCGTAAATTTAAAAAAAAAATGCTTTTAAATCTCAGTTATAACAGGCAAAAGAGAAAATTAGACCAATAAATATTTAAAGAGTCATATTAATTAAAAAAACGACGAATAAGGATTGTTTCATATTTTTTTAACGTGTTGTATTCTCATTCATTCATATCATATATGAGCAGCAATATCATAATAAATCATAAATGAATTTTTGGTACCATAATTTTAATTATTACTAGTACATTTAATTACTAGAGAGTTTAAGTTTTCAAGTGATTTATAGTTAATACACATACATATAGTTAAATAACACATTGTTTGTGAAATATAATAGATAATATTAGTTCGCATGACATCGTTTATACCTGCATTATGGCAAGACAACTGTACTGAGATTTTCAATTTCTAATCAACAATACTGAACTAAAATTGCACGTGTAAGAAGCTAAGTAATTATGAACTTCAACAGGTAATACAAATTTTAAATCAATTATTCATTCGTACGTAATGTGTAGCATCAAAAATTTCTTTAGAAAAGCCGTCTAGGGCAGCCAGGCTTTGAAGTACTAAGAAGATCATTAATATTAAATTCGCTTTGTGTTCTGACTCGCCTGATCCTAAGCATTCGCCGCGTGGAATTATTTAGTCGTGAAATTCCAGGAAGATTTTCATTCAAAACAAACAAACAAGACATTGATAAATAATTTGAACGTGCATGATGTGATTTTCATTAAAAACAAACAAACAAACAAACAAACAAACAAACAAACAAACAAACAAACAAACAAACAAACAAACAAACAAACAAACAAACAAACAAACTAGCGATAACAATATTTGCAATAATGCACAAAACAAGAGTGCAGGGCCTAAATGGTTGAATCGCGTGTGTTAGAATTGAATAACCGATGTCAAATAGAAAAATGTTCGTGAGGGCAAAACATGCAATTCACCATAGGATATTATTCTCAAAAGTAATAAATAGTTTAAAAAATGCTGAAATAAGCGTATTGTATGGATATTTCAATGAATAGTTCACTCGTTATAAAGCCAATTATAATAATAATAATTATAATGAAGCCAATAAAGTTGCTAGGTTAGTTCTGGGGCATGGCTTAGCTGGGGCTTTGCGATGATGCAATTAGCAGTAATGCTAATTCATGTCCAATAACAAGAACTTAACATATCAATGTAGAAGAATAATCAAGACCGTAATCTGCGTTCAGAATAAATATTGTGAAAACGACCATGTTTTTTTGCTCGTATTATTTCGTTATCCGTCACAGATGCGCTCATTTGAACATAGCTTCTCACAAACACAAATTAGCTCACCAGGCTTAATTAATGAGAGCAATTCAATTAATTGGACATAAGAAGTTCATCATTAGCTTAATTTTTGAAATGAACGTTGCTTTAAAAATACGTCCTCATATTAACTTTTGCAAGCCGATAAATATTAATTATATTGGGTTATAACTTTTTCAGAGTTTTTTGAATTAGGAGCGGCAATTTGAGGCCGCTTCTAAAAAAAGGGCCGATAAAAGTACTATTTGATTGAATCCACAGTCCTATTCATGTAATCGTGTAATCCCGATTTATTCATAATCCTTGAAAGACATTTATAATTGCTCTGTACTGAACAACACAAAGCAATAAAACTGTAACTTAACATTATAGAAATCATTGCACGTGATCAACGGATTTTGTCTCCAAGTTTTCAATTTTTAAACTAGAAGAAAGTAAAATTTACTTTAAAAATGAAATAAGCTTACACGATGATATGACGAAATCTGAAAGTATTTTCGGATTATTTTAGCAGCCGTACACAAGTGTTGTTCAAGTATTCCCTTAATTTTAGTTCAACGCTGCTCCCTTTATATGCTTTGTGACTTGAAACATTGGAGGCGCTAGACGCATTGCATGCGTAGGAATGCGATGCATTCATAACTAAAACATGCAATGCTGGTGTAATCGTGAGTCAGATTAAACATATGACAGCATTCCGTGCAAGATTATTCTGTAAAATCCATATGAACCAATATTTCAATTGGCCATGATAATTTAGGAGATGGAATCGCAGATTCCCACAATGAAGCTAAAACTATTAAGCAGATTTAGTGCTATGGAAATTCGTTGCAAGTTAACCCATTTACAATCGATACCAATTTAAATAATAGAGGGTTAAGTTAGACGTGGAATCATTAAGAGTTAGCCTGAAAAATGAGTGCCTTGGATGTGATGAACGCTCAGGAAACCTAAACGCCTTCACTTACACGCTAAAGTATTTATAGTTCACAAACTTTGAGGTAATAGCGAAAAATAAAGAATCAGCGAAAGTTCACTGAAAGATTTCAGCAAGAAGTCAGCAATTTGGGAAGTTTTCAATCGACTGAAAGATCTGCAGTGACAGGAAATGAGTTCAATGCTGTTCTAACGAAGAAAAAATTCACAACGTAACGCTCTAAAATGTTATGGTAAAATGATGTCGTCAATTTGAGAAGCCAACTACATTCAATGATACCCTAAAATTGTTTATTGATAATTTATATCTTGTGCCATACAGTTGACATGTTCCCTATGTTATTCATGCGTAAATTTGAAGTTTATTGGGACGTACGATATAAGCTGTAGACCCAAATGACTATTATCGAGACTGAAAAAAATCTATCAGGACTTTAGGTTGCCTTTCACTATTATTTGTTTTGACGGTAGTTAATAATTGAATTCTTAATGTACCAATTTCACGACTTGCTACATGCTACAATTTTTGTGTGAGCCAGAAAAACAAAATTTTATACGACTACTCAACTAAGAACTTGACGTTTCCAATTCACGAACGTGCTCGTTACATGTACCCAATCCCACACTGTACAATTCACCAGATTTTAGCAAACCAGTGATAACGAGGGACCCAGGCATCAAGACACACCTGTCATCTCAATGATAAGTATCACTTTCCCGTCAATGGCAATCAATGACAGTGGAAACCCAGCGATAGTGAAAGTTGCCAATGTGACACCGACATTGGGCTCCGCGCTTTCCAGTCTGGACAGGGCATCACGAGTTCTTTGTTGAATTTCTGATGAATCGTTGGCTTGGTTTGGCAATATGAAGACAGCTTCGTTTTGTGGTCCAGTATAACCTGGTATGGAACCTACGATCAAGTCGGGTCTGATGCCGAGAGAGGAAAGAGTTGCCACTATCTCTTCCATAGCCTTGTTGGTCTTGTCGCCACCCCCTGAGTTGGCAGGAGGTTCGTCACGGGGTCCACCTGGTTTCCTATCTCGGTTAAAAGGCAGGTTAGCACCGTTGATAAAACCCGGAGGAGGCGTTAAAGCAAGGTTAGTACGGGCACCGGGTGCTTCCAGATTATTATTATTAGTGTTAAAAGCATCGGTACTAGGCTCATTGAATACTATTGTGTGTTCTGGTTTCGTGTCCAATTGTTTGCCTTGTTTTAGGTGGTTTAGCTTTGGGGCCAAAGAAGTACCATTTTTATATGTCTCACCAGGAATTTGGTTCGGGTTCAAAGCATTGTTCAGACCCGCTATGGCTCCTTCGAAGTTGTTGTTCGTGTTCTGAGATTGCGGG
Organism: Hyalella azteca; assembly: GCF_000764305.2. Lineage (NCBI taxonomy): Eukaryota > Metazoa > Arthropoda > Malacostraca > Amphipoda > Hyalellidae > Hyalella > Hyalella azteca. The sequence continues at coordinate 133,387 of NW_025935184.1, read as the reverse complement.
TTCAAAAAGCCACCGATAACTGAACCCAAAACGTCCCCCACGTTGACTGGTTCTTGCCGACCTGCATTATTCTGGTTGCCGGGAGCGCCAATGTTGAATGGTAGACCGATGGAAAAGCCGACTGAAAGGAAAGAAAAATTGATCAATTGAGTTAGAAAGCTGTCCCATTTCGTTGCGAGCTGCCGTAAACAGGGACACTGCAGATTCAAAATTATTATCTGAATTATTATTATTATCTAAATAAATTATTTAGATAATAAATTATTATTATCTAAATTATATTATTCACATTTTGAAGTCAAGAGAATAATTATTTTGAGTTTCGATTAGGATTATCAAAATATCAGGTTTTGCTCCAAACTCACATCTATTGTGAGTTTGGCCCTAAATCAAGAGAAATTTCTGGTGAGACGTTTTCATTTCGATCTACTGACCAATATACGTCAATACGGTCTCTGACGGACAATAACAGTAATCTTATAGGTAAACATTAAATTAGTTATAAATTTAACTGTACTAAGAAGAAACGAATTTAGGCAAACCTCAGCGTGCGGCGTACGGAATCTAGCAAGCGTGAAACGGAACCGAATTGAAAAATGATAAATTTAATGGTAAAGCTTGAACGCTACGTATATACCATATGAAACTTACCTTTTTACCTGTTCAGAGCTCATCTAACCTGTGAACGTTATTGCCTGTTCAGAGCTTATATAACTTGTGAGCGTTATTGCCTGTTCAGAGCTCATATAACCTATGAGCGTTATTGCCTGTTCAGAGCTCAAAGTGACACATAATGAAAGAGGATGGCATGAGCGACGCCAGTGATTTAAAAATGCTGATGCACGAATAACTCAGATTAGAACGAAAAAAATCGCATCGCAAAAAGCTACTATGAATCTTTAAACGAATTTTTATTTATAATTTCAAGCTAAATTATAAAGTCTATGCTGTATCACACATTTTCTGAGAACGGCGTGTTCAGTAACACTTGTGGTTGTTTCGCTACATTTAATATAAGAAATAGAAGCCTCTTAGTATTTGTTCACCAGCATTCTTCTGGTCATGCAGCATCAGTCAACCGCTTTGCACCACTCGGCTGCAGTGATGCACGTTAAAAGCTTGGAACTCATAAACCTGACCTGGAACTGGAATAACTTGTTTGTAGGACGTTGAGAGTGTCTTGGCAGGCTCATCGCCTGTAGCTACTATACCGAACTGCCTTCGCTCTATGCAAGTGTATTATGCCTGGTGAGTTACTGAATAAATTTATTACTTAATATTATTGTTTGACGGTTTTTACGTTTAATGAAGCCTCAGCATTCCACATGTAAACGATAGAATTACCTGGGTCACCAGGGGCGGATTATAAATTTGATCTTTTGATTAATTTAAAGCACAAAATTGGTCAATTTTTCTATCAATATTCAACTCAAATTGGAATAATATTAAAACATAGATTCAGCGACATCGACTTGAACCAATAAAATCCAATTTAGTGACTCGAGGGAGCTAGCGTTATTAGAGAGCTACATCTCAAAAACATATCTGCACATTTTTATGTAGCCGGAGAACCATATGATAACAATGGATGCATTTGTTAGGCCAAAGGTTCTCATGCTACTACATCAGAAAGTTCAATCAACTTGAGCAAGATAGTAACAAACTTCTTAACTAAATTTCGAATATTCAAGGTCAAAAATTATACTGATTGGTATTCGTGCGAGGAATATGAGGCGCTGTAAGAGGCTTAAACTTGCGCAAATGACAGCAAAGTTCTTGTAAACTCTTTAATCAGTTTCTCCGATAGAGGCTCTGTATATTTGCTTATTGATGTTTACATTAACTGTTGAAGAAATTAGGTACAGTGTACAGTGCACAGTAAAAGCTGAAAATGAATTTTGACATTTGAATTACTCGCAATCTTGAAGATTGAATAATAAGTTACGCAGCCAAATTAACGATTGATTTTTGAAAATAAAATTGCTACTCATTCTTCAGTTATTTATGGCCAACAAAACAAGGAGCTCTCAGTAATATTTGAGAATATCCAATAAAAGATTACATATAAAATCACTTCATATGGAAATTCTCACTTTGTCTATTAAAAAAAAAAATTTTATACACTTACTACGAAAAAACTAGCTCACAGTGCTCGGAAATAACTCAAGTTGATTGAGTTGAAGTTCTTCAAAATTCTCGCTTAAAATCCTATCAATTTTTTCATGTTTTTCGCGAATCCAGTTTTAGACAAGAGAAGAGGATCAAAAGATGAATGACGATTGAAATATGCTGCAGGTAATGGGTTTGTTAAAAAAATTCAGCGATAGCAACTCACTAGAATTCTTTCATAAAAATGCGACATTCCCGGACGCCGGTTAAATCGAATGAAAATTTAATTGCTGTCGTTAGATGCAAAGTAAATTCTAAGGTTTTTGGCGTTACGTAAAACGGAACTGCCGATATTTTACTGGCAGGAGATGCAATTTAAATGTTTTTTTTTTCGGCGTCCTGCAATTCGTAACTGCGAATGTGGTGGAAATATTCAGCGAATGTTAAGACCGAATTAATGCTCCAAAATTGGGATGTTCCAAGTTACTAATTTGGAGCATTATACCAATCAATGCTCCAAGTAACTAATTGGTGGATGTTGCAAACTTACCGAATAGATAGCATAACGTTGAGGTAGCTAGAGGTATTTGTCTAAACGTTGTAGTATTTTTTCATCTGTATTATTGTGCTTGCGAAGAACTAAAAATTTTTAAGCTTAAACAAAATTTCTAAGGCTTGGCTTCTGCGCGGAAAAATTCACGATTATTCGTTTTCAAAAACGCAAAATCGGATAGTCTAATCTATGTTATTAAGTAGAGCCAGCTAGATCGCGCACATCTGGGTTATGTTGGCCGAAACGCGTGGGTAGGAAGGAACCAAACTTTTGCTTCAGGAAACCGAGAAATTGTCACTTCGATGTGTTGACAGTTGGCGATTAATGCTTGACAGTCTACGATTTTCATACTAATCTAAATAACTTCGTTTCAAAACCAAATACGAAGCAACCAACTGAGTTGTGTCTCATCGGAAAAATGTTGTAAGAAACTGGTTTATTTGCTGACGATTTTCATCAAGGATTATGTTGCAAATTTTTCATGTTGCAAATTTTTCTCATTGGTATAAAGAAGGTCAACATACAAATTGTATCTTACGATGATGCTTTCCAGAAATCAATTTTACTCCATTGTTAACTAAAAACAAATTTATAGTGAATAATCTCATTGCCAGTCGCACGGTAAGCGCAGAAGTCGGTGAGATTTCCTCACCAAGATGTGACATCAGAAGAAGAGGGCAAGCTTGAGTATGCAAGGCACATTCTCAACGCGGAGGCCACAGGGAATCCCGCTGTAGCGAGCGGAAGTGGCCACAAGGCTCGCTGCTGCGACTGTACATTGCGGTTTACTGGCATTCTTACTGCAATATTATAGGCAGTAGCGGCAGTCAAAGAGGCAATATTGGTTGAAGTATCAGCTGCGCTAGAAGTGGTAATAACAGCAGTCAAATATAGGCCGTTCCTGCGGCAAATAAAGCATACCTTTTGGCTGTTCCTTTGCATACATTTTGGATAAAGCTGCAGTATCAGGGGTAATTCATGGAGCAGTAGCAGTAGTAGATATTTGGACAGAAATGGAGGATCAAGCTGCTTTAACAGGGACAATTCATGCAACAGTAACAGTAGAAAATAAAAAAATGTGCCGCATTATAGACAGCGTGCGCGGTACAGAATCCTCTAGTATATCCAGAAGCGTTGGCAGTAAGTATAGCTATTTAGATAACAACGACCGAGATTGCTGCTGCAACAAGACAACAAACCAAGAAATAGGTTCCATTACACACGGAAGCAACGGCTGTGAAAGAAACTGTTGTGGTCGTTTTTGAAGAGACAGCAGCAAAATAGCAGCTGCTGATATGATAGCAGCTGTAAATGTGGTATTGCATACAGAAGACGCAACACTTAGAGTAAGCATCTGTCATCGCAGTTATCTTCACCAAAAATTTAGAGTGAAAAGTCATATAGGTATGTAACTAACATAGACAATATCTATAAGTAAAATATCTGGTAGAATTAAACCACTCTAAATTTTTCGTAAGATAGTTTTCGAAGTTTCTAATTTTCGGTAAAAAGCTGCTGATGGTTCATTTTAAAGTTGCTGCGAACCGTTTGGATGGTTTTATATATACATCGAAATCAATTATACATAATAAAGTAGACCATAAGCAGCAAATGATGACCTGCCGATATTCGTGATTCTGATCAGCGTTTCCGTGGCCGCCCATAATCGCGGATACAGGAAACCGTGATTACCGATCCGGCGCTAGCCTCAGTCATCACAAATTGCGTGCACCGCATCACAAATGCAGCAGTTCCCCTACAAAGGCGAATAACTACGTTGGTCCTGAGCTTCGTATACATACTAGTAATATGGTTCAGGACATTTTCAGTAGCTGTAAATTGAAAGACAAATCGGTCATGAGCTTCGCATGCTTGTAAAATTGTTTGAATATTTTCAGTCGCTGTAAATTGAAAGACAAATCGGTCATGAGCTTCGCATGCTTGTAAAATTGTTTGAATATTTTCAGTCGCTGTAAATTTAACGGCAATGTTAGGCTGGCAACGGTTTTGTTTGTTCGAATACCAAATAAATAACAGGTTAACTGCATCAAGTTCCCAAACTGGTTGCATGTGATGCAACAAAGCGCTCAACAGCTGCCTGTTAGGCGACCACATAATATTTAATTTTATGTGAGGGATTTCGGCAAAATTTACGAAGAAATTTTTGGATTTCCCGAAAATGATTAAGCAGTTAATAGGTGCCATTTTTCGCTCTTTATGCAAAATAATTATATTAAAATAATTCTAATAACAATATAATATTTCAATTAGTAAGAAAAAACTAATAGCTGAGTGAGAATAAAAGTTAGAAGACAAATTCCAAATAAAAACTGAAATGCTTAATTTGACTCATCATGAATGAATTCAACTTTAAATAACACTCCAATTTTGTAAACTTTCATAATTTGTACTTAATATACCAGGTGTTTGATAACTTGTAAGCAAACGTGAACAAACTACACGTACCTAAAACCACTAGTCATTATTATTAATGTCGTTTACTCACTTTGTCGTTTGGTGCGCTGGAGATGAGTATCACCATCGTCACCACCAGCGGGATGCACACAAAACGTTGATGCCACAAACACAAGCATTGAAATGACGCTTAAACAAAGTCTGGTCTCCATTTTAGCGCTAGTTTCAATGACGTTGTGATTGAAAAATAATTGATGAGCTGTAGCGCCAGTGAAGCTTACTTAAACCTAAACTGGAATAGGCCTTCACAGTGAGGAAGCCAAGCGAGTTAAACTTATTAGTATCACAGATTTTTTATTTCGAATAAATTTTTAACGGAACAATTTGAACCACTTTAGGAATGGCCTTCAGGAGCTATTTTCTTCTACTGATGAAAAAACTTTTTTGCCGAATGGGATCGCGACAGTATTTCGGAAAAAAACTGTATCCAAATGTGCTACAGATTATCCAGATAATTGATCGTCATGTAGAATATTGCGTCTGTTTTCAAAGTTGGGATCGAAATTGATTCTGTTTCTTAGCACTCGAGGTTCACGTTTGTTCTCTATTATTCAAGTTGATTTTAATAGTCCATTTAAAATTAAATACCTTTTAGAGTTACATCAATGTAGCAAAGTTTTTATTCGCGAGCATTAGAAAAAATTTTAAAGGGAAAGGTAAAACAGATAAGATAAACTTTAGATAACATCACTGGCATGAATTTTTTGTTCAAACACCACTAGAAATTTTTCGGTTTTTCGAAGAGACTTCGCATTGCCGTATGTTGCTCTGCAATATTATCACTGTAGGTACAAAGACAATGATTAATAACAAAGAATGATTGCACAAAAACACGAAAGTATAAAGTAATTACGATTGTTCAATAATGATATTTCTAGAGCGTGAAAGTGTAACTAATATTTGTAACAATAAGTATCATAAGTAGCATCGTTTTTCATTAATATCAATTGAGAAAACAAACGATAGAGAAAACAAACGACAGACCTGCGTATGACATCTCAGCATTCCTGTTGAGTGCATATTTACGATTCAACACATAAAAACAAATAATCTAATGATATGTAAGGTTATTTGAAATCAATATTACATCTCTATCATAGATTGAATGCTATTTTCCAATTTGGTTCAGAATTATAGGCCTCTCGGCCTGAATTTTTTCAACTTCGACAATTTACGCCTGAGACATGGAGAGATAAATCTGAGGCATGTGCATTGGAGATAAATGGCCGACAATAGAGTAATGCTGCGTACCTGTAGTGGAATCTTGTGCGAAAAAATAATTTCGTAATTTGCGTATCTTAGCAAACAAAAAAAAAAAAAAAAAACTGGAAAACTGGATTTGAAAAAAGTACATGTTTTCAAGTTTATTAAGATCAATTTATTTTATTATTAAGATCAATCAATTTATTAAGATCAATTAGAAGAGGAGTCGTGAAATTGGTATGCGTTTGTTACCGATTAACAGTTCAGATGTTGGGAGATATTATTCATGTAGACATTCATAGGATCGAATATATAACTTATTTGAACAACTCGTGTACCCGAAAGCAACCTCCCATGGCAGAACAAGGGCAAACAGAAAATGTCGTTGGAAAGATTTAAACGAAAAAAAAAGAATTGCAGATCGAATTGCAAAAAATGTTGTCGAACACGACGATATTTTTACAATTTTCCACACTAGATGGGGAACTCCAAATCTCCATGTTCAATTGATAAAATTTTCAACTCTATTCTTCATGAAAACAGACACGCCATCCTGTACATTTTATTCGACGGCTAAAAAAGTCTCCCCCGAAACAAGAGGCATCGTTTTCATTCCTTCCATCTATCTGAACTCGGGAGAAATTGTAAGAAAAAATCAACAGAGATTGATAAAAAATAATTGATACGTTCAGATAGATAAGGATTTCTGGAAACAAAGCGATACACCGAAAATTTCGTGCATTAATAGCTGACTTTCTCACTCAATTCCTCGGTGATAACAATGCATTCCAATGACTATATAGTAACAAGCTTAGGCAGTGGGTAGTTTTTCCTACGATGGCTGTAACAAATGCAAATTATCGCGAATTTAATTCTTTTATTACAAAATTTCCCTATCTTAGTCTTTTAAGGTTGAAATTAATAAATTAATTTGAATTTAATCGAATGACCGAAGAGGTATAAACCTTTTTCCAAGACGAATCAAACAAGAGTTATATTTGTATAGAGTATTATATATACAATTGTATACAGGACTTCTAGCATCCATCCGAGCTTAGCGCCCACGAGAGTAGTGGGACAGCAGGCCGGCTCATAACCTGTTAGACGCAAGCTTGGCAGCTTTCTCGGTACGGCTTAGGCATCTCACGTTTGGCCTACTCTGACACTGGGAGATAAGGCGGAAAAATAAAACTCAGTACACGCTGCAGTGAGTGACAGAGAGCGCATTTTCTCGTCGACGAAAACATGAAGTCACGGACGGACGAAGAGACAGACAGACAGACAGACAGACAGACGGACATGGCGAGCACAATAGCGCCTTTTTTCCATAAATGTGAAAATGCGCTAAAAAGACTAGTAAATGAAGAGTTATTTTAATAGTATGCCAACTCAACGTTTCGGCGAATTTCAGACCAGTCCAGCTGTATTTCATCAACATGGTGGTTTCTTCGACGAAAAACCGGTGAAATCGCAAGGAAAGTGCCAAATGAGGCTGTTATTTTGGAAAAAAATATTCACGACAGAGATCTAGAAAAAGTGTTCAATGCGAAATAAATTCGTTGACAAATCCTAGAGCACTAAAAAACGGCACTCAGTGTTCAGCATATAAATCTTTGGAGTATCTCATCGGCATTCTGCTGGCTTACGAGCAGCAAGGTGACGGCAAATAACCTAATAAATTTGCCTGGGCGGCAAGTGCACAGTATTCTACGAGGAATATGCTTGTGGCATTGCAAAGTCTCCATTGAAAAAATTTTGTCGACACGCTGCTGGCCAATAAACGGCCGACGGCTATTCGACGGTACTACAACAAAGATTTTAAAATGGATTCACACCTAAATCCTTCCTTGCCGACTACAAAATTGGAAGTGTATGCGGTCTGAAAAAAGGCCACCAGAAATATATCGGCACGAAGGCCACCAGAAATATATCGGCACGAATTCTTGCTGTGCTTCTTGGGTTTGTTTATTTTAATTTAATTTGTTTAATTTCATTAAATTAAATATTTAATTTTAATTTAATTTGTTTAATTTGCTAGAACCTGCGGTTTGCATGCGAGGTGTGCGTTCTAACGTCTCGTGATATTCTGCATCACGTGTGGTCGGGACATTAGTTGCCCGTTTCAGTTATAGTGGATTGTGGGTAAACACGATTGCTGGGTCAATGTAAATTATTGCAAATTGCGCTCATTCGGGGGTTTGAATTGCTGGCTAGCAAACTCTTAAGAGTGAAAATATGTTAAGTACGAAAGGCACTAGGCATATGTTTTGTAGTAGCTTGAGCACAATAAAATAAAAAAACGCACCGGGGATCGCTTGGAATTGGTGAAAATTTAAAAAAATATAACTCGGTACTCACTGCAGTGATTGACAGACAGAGCATTTTCTCGACGAAGTAAACGTGAAGTCACGGACAGACAGACGGACGGACATGACGAGAACAATAGTGAATTTTTTCCATAAATGAGAAAATGCGCTAAAAAGGATATTTAATGGCCTAGCCTAGACGAATGATAACCTTTGTGTACAGACGCATTGTCTTCAATTTTTATCGTATCTGAAACCATGATTACCATGGTTAAGTGAATATCTATGGTTAAGACGATTGGAAACTGCAGTTCCAGACGGGACATTTATACACACTGTCGAAATACAAGCAACGGTAAAAATTTGTTGACGGATTCTGTACTAATCCGTCTCATCGAAGGTAATGCGAGTTCACGATCGAATCGGCGTTCGAGTGCGCTTATAAAATTGATCCAAAAAGCGTTGTATATTTTTGGTCACACACACACACAAAATGATTAATTACTTAGGCAGAATATCAGCCAACGTTAGCCAACTTTGGCTTGGAACAATTACAACTTGAACAATTAGGCTCACATCGCCATACCATTCGCTTGTCTCGGACGCAAATGGAAAGTTCTGATGAGGGGAGCTGCGTGCGACACGTTGGCAAAATTCCGCGAGCTTTAGGGATTAAAAATCAAGTATTGGTGTCAGTCATTAAAAGAGACGTGTAAATCTAAAGAAAAGAAAAGGAGAAAATTAGTATAGAGAAATTTTGAGAAATTTTAACGGAAACGTAATTCGAAAATGGTGATTTGCGTAGAAGAGTATGAGTTAAAGTAAAAGTAGTGTATAAATAAAACAATGAGTTCGCTAACGGAACGGTTCAAAGAAAAGAAAAACGGTACCAAAATATACTGAATGTGGCGATGATGGAAGTTTTAAATATTCATGCACAGTGGATCTATTGATACACGTTCAGGCGTAAAAAAATAATAACAACAAAAATATGTCCTTTTTCACTAATTGCCCGCCCTTCCAGGTTTCGATTGACCTAACATGTCACCCGATACCGCAATCCCAGCCCACGCTCTCAGCTAGCGCTGCTATTGATTCTTGTACAAATTCAAACAGGACATGGCCGGGAAACCAGAAATTGGAGCCGACAATTTTACCAACTCGAAACCCTTATAATCTGCCCACCAAAAATACTGCGCAAAATGTGACATTGAACTAACAGGAGCATTACTTGCAGGAACTGAAAAAGCCCAATGTAAGTCGATTAATTTTTGAATTAACATGCATTAAAAAATCATCTGCAAAAGAAAATAAAATGTTGTAGTTGCAGAAAAGGTCGGGAAATTAGGATCGCGAAATGACGAGACGTGTAAGGGGTTTGGCAGTTACGGAAAGAGTTGGTCATGCAAGACGAATGAATCAATTTTTCCCTTTGGATTTCCAAGTTGTCGATAAGATTGTACTAAGATCCTGAATTGAAACAATAAACATCAAGGCGAAAAAAGCTATGACGGTTGACAAAATATCCATTTCATCAAGACGAAAAAATGCCGTGAAGGGTCGACAAATGTCCATTTCAAGAGGCTATGAACTGCAGCATTGGCGAGAGGTCGGTGGTAGAAGCAGGTGTGGACGGAGAACGTTCCGTCACAGAGGGGACCATGCCGATCTTTGACCGAGAGTACAAACACAAACCTGCATTGTGAAGCCAGATAGAAATATATGCTTTTATTTCATTTTGTTTATTTCTAAGCTGACCAACCTGTACCACTTATCAATTTTATTTTACGTTTTTTATTAAATAAGGCATGTCCATTCAGACCCAGCAAATATTTTTTAATATTTTGTCCGTAATGAAATATGAGACACCAGAGCACCAATGCAAACACCAAACACAATATCATACTAGATCACATTAATTAAGAAAATGATGGCATGGTCAACTACTCACATGATGGTCATTTACATAAGAGATTAATTATCATGTTACACTCACAGATAAGGAATCTGAAATCGCGATCGAAAGTTTACTTGCGTTCTTCATATTTTTTATGAAATAGCAGCTCAAAGACATGTTGTCAACCACTGGCACTGAAAACAAAGATTTATGGATGTGTGGGAGCAAAAGTCGATATTACGTGTCCGCCACGACGACACTTCACTCTGAATTCCCAGCGTGAAACTTCTTGATAAATCGCATATTCTTCGGTCATCAGATTTCTCGAACACTTCGTCATAGAGGAAATTGACGAAGCTATCTTAATGGAATCACCTTCGAACTTTAAATTCTAAGTAATTCCGTTCCTCTACGACCATTTACACTTCGAACAAACGACATCAAGTTTGACCCAGCAAGTGATGTCCGAACTTCAATGAAATTATAAATCACATGCATACAATATCTATCAATATTGGATGAATCATATCCCAATATTTCAATAATCAATATACCTTTAATAAATCGCATTCTAATATCCAAAATTCAGTGGTTCATTTTTATTTATACAGTAATTAATTTATAACTTGTTATATTGAATAGCAAAGAAGTATTTGTAATATATAATTAGGACACCAACCTTTGGATTTAAATACTTCCAAGCCATTAGTTAACTTATTTTGATGGCTCTAAGAGACATTCGGGCAATCGTAAATCAAGAAGTTCCCAGATAGAGTGAATAAGAGATAAGTTCATCAGATACAACATTGAGAATAATGTTAAACTAAGATCCAAGTCTTGCAGTAAAGGGAAGTTTAAATTATTTCTTGGTTAATGCGGTCTCGAACTCTTGAGGTACTCGAAAACTTGGAGCCTCAACTGCTGCTCTCAAGTCGAACGTGAAGTGGGAACAATATAAGAAGGAAGGACGTCATTGGTATCAGCAGACATAGAAATTCAAATCTCTACATCACAAGGACATCGCGGGATACTTTTGTTTTTACAGCCGATCAACCGAAAATTTTGATTGCCCACACGATTTAACGGCCTGACGTGTACATTGTACAATGCAATCCGTTAGAGTGAGTTAGACAGTTGAAGATCTTGAACTGTTGATTGCTTTCCTTAACAGTCCTGACATGTTTATTGCACCGACAGTCGAAACTCTTGGAATTGTTATTGCACGGGAAGTTCAAGATCTGGCGAGGTTGATTGCCTGGTCCAAAAGATTGCGTGAAGGTTATTGCACTGCAGAAACCTGATGTCTTTATTTTAGGTTTTGTTACTAACTGATGAGTTTATCTCGTAAAGGTCCCGACTGATACGTTGATAAGTTGAAAGGTTTATATGTTTTATGTGTAATAGTTGAACAAGCGTTTACGTTGTTCCAAGTTCAGTTCAACCAGTTCAATTAATAATTGTTCCAATTTTCATAAATTACAAAAAAACATAACAAAAACAGAGGTAAGTGAATGATAAAATTTTACCCAGCTTGAAGCAATATTAAGCAACTTTCAGTCTCCTGAACCACAAAAGTAGAGAAATTATTCTGTAAAAACTGTTCAGCATGGAAAAACGTGAAACGAGATCCAGCGTGACTGACTTGCAGCGTCTAAAGCAAACACGCCTAATGCAAGCAGTTCTTGGAAAGGACGGACACTTTGTGAGCCGGACTTGTAAAATCCATCGATGCTTACACAAGGCTTCTTCTCCTCAACACAATCAAAACTTAGATTTTCTACAAACCCTGGATTCTGCATGAGTTCGGATGTTGTGTTTCACTCCACTCGTGCACAAGAATCCGCAATGCAAAGTCAGATTCCTAGAACACGGTTAAAAAATTAAATTCATGGAAGGAGAAAAAGGCACGAACATCAGACCTCGAAATTGCTCCTGCATATCTGCATTTCATAATGGAAAGCTTTGCTGAGAAAAAAAATTAGACATCGCCAAAGATGGGCGTACATGTTAAAAAATAAAAACTGGAAAATTATTTACACAGGGGATAGCCGGAAAGGTTCCCGGAAAGATGCGTACAGAAGGATGATATCTTCTTGTTGTTGGTGTTGTTAGGATAATTGGGTGTTGTCTTCATTGCCAGGAAAATGGAGCCATCTCCATATTAAGCGAGCCTCAGTGAGGTTTTATTCCAGATGCATAAAATATTCATAGTGTTCTTGGATAAGACATTCGGTTGTTATACCAGATGCCTTCCTATAACACAAAATGAGAATTTTGACTGGCAAGCATCTTTACCAATTATAATTGTTAATAGTTGATTATATTGTATAGTTTATTATAACTTTTGAAACAATGACTGAAAGTTTGGAAACTGAAAGAACACTCCTGCACTGATCCTGAGGGTTAAATTTTTGTTTAATATTTATCGTTGATGCACGTGTGCATTTCTCAGTTCGAATTTCTCGGTAAATTTGTTAGACAAAAGCGGATGAACAGTTTTTGGAAACCATTTATCCACCAAAGAACTGCATATGATTTTCTCTCGGGGATTGGAAATGCTTTGGGTCGACCGCCAGGCTTCTTTAAAACGTATCTTTTAAATTACGGATGAAGGAGATTTATCAATAGTTAAACTGAGTGCACAATGATCCGTCTTGCCAATGTCGAAATTGCCACTTGATTGTAAACTCAGCAAAAATTTTTTAAAACAAAGAAAAAGAAACGAATCTTTCAAATGCACACCAGGAATATTGTCCTTAAGATCACCGTGACATTGCCTTGAGAGTAATCCTGGTAATTTCATTATAAATAGTAGGAGCTTTAAAGTTTACTTAGCTAAACCAACTCAAGCGAACTTCACTATTCTCGCCAAGAATTTCCCTGGTGGGATCTTGTTTATTTTTCAAGTTTTCAAGATCCCAACCAATAATGTTATACGTGCTGGTTACGCTCAAGTATTTGTAGATATTGATTATTAGATCCTTTAGACAGGATATCCATTTTGTAAAGAATTTTTGTGAATTAAAAGAAAAATAGCAAAAAAAAAAAAAAATCAGAAATTTGTCACTCAGTAATACGAATATGATTTTTTGATATAATATATCAGAGGGTGAGATAATTCTTTAGCGAATTTTTTACGTGAAATTTACAGAAGTATTGTTAAATATAAACCAATTTATTTAAGTCGTGTTTGCTCTCGTCTTGAATTGTAAGAAATTAAGATAATATTACTAAATGAATGCTAGTCAGGTTTTATTCAGTAAGTATTGTCTGAATGAGCATTATCGATATTCTAGTGAATAGCAGTTAGGCCTGGCGAAGATATAACAGAAGTGAAGTTTTACGAATAAAGTATGACTTTTTCCCTCGCATTATATCACTGAAACAAGAAGAGCCAATTAGCCTTCATGCTGTTCGAAGCTAAAAGTTCTGGTTATCTGCTCTAGAAGCTTTTTTGTCTTTCTTTTGACAAGATTTTCTTGAACTCCAAAAAGCTAAATGGACTCTGAGATGTAAAATGGCCACAGTGTTAGTAAAACTTGACCATAATGTCAGAAATACGGAAAATGAAACTGCAGATTCAAAATGATTCGCCTCATTTTATGAGAAATAACTCCGATGTGACGAAATTGTATTAGCAGCAGATTATTTTTCGAAGCCAAAGGAATAATTACGATGTACCCTAAAACATTCAAAATTCGTCGAGTATAACGCAGCGCCTAAGCCCCAGAGACAGGAAAATAGTTAAAACGAAAAATGAATTAATGAATAGTGCCAAATAAACAAAATCTTGAACAGGTTTTATCCAAAGACTGAAGTGTATAGTCTCAGTGTCTAAAAATAAGGTTCAAAGCCAGAAAAAAGTTGCAGTTCCTGAGAACTGGATTCAGTATCAGCTAAGTAACATGTAGCCAGAATTGGAAAAGGAGTTCCCCGTGTTCGGAAACTGGCCTCCGGCCTCGTCCTTCATTTAGGCATCAAAGACTTTTGGCAATATCAGCGACCAGGTCGCAGCCAGGGCTGAAAAACTGCGAAGTCCATCAAACATTTTAAATTGAGAGCTGTGCACGGAGTCGCTTTCTGATGTATTACAGAGTAGATAGTGTACAGCACTATGAGTGCTTCAAAGAAGGTGCTGAAATGGTGCGGAGAGTCGGTCCGTAGAAGATGTTGCAAGGCAAATTTATATCGTTCATAGAAAAGTTAGAGTTGCATATGAATGAAGCCCATCCGCGGTTATCTATTCATGAATTTAGTATTTTGGAGAAATTTGACTTCCTTGGCTACCGAAAAGAATTTATCATTTTTCTGTTTCGAATTGAACATTGTGCTTGAATTTTGAGCCTGCCGAAAATGTTTGTTTAAACTCTGCATTGCGTAAAACAAGTACAAATTCTGCTTTCATGTCCGATGAAAGCAACTTTTTTCACTGTCCGAAATAAACTGAGCCAATAGAATCCAGTCCAAACACCAGCTGTAACTCATGTTTTACATGTTGTTTTTGTTACCGAGTTATTAATTTTGTCTAGGTAATGTTTACATACGAGATCCGGAACGCTACTTACAATGCCTTCCGGCTACTGAAATATGAATACAGAGGAGTGTTCCAAAAATTCCAACGCTGGTGTATATTTGCAATAGGAAATCCAAAATATGGTCCAAACTGCGGAGGCNAGTTATATTTTTTTATCGGAGTTAAAATAGGCTTTCATTAGACCTGGCATTAAATCTTTGAAGCATAAACGAAAAATTCTTTACCCTTTTCGGAAATAAAATTCTGCAGCAAAGGTCACAAATTCAAACTCGTTCTTTCTTTCGAGTCACGAAGTACGACATTAATTAGTTCAGATCCAGCGCTCCATTTTAAATTCAATCTTATGAAAGAATAAGGAATATGTACGTACAAAAACTGAATCGGTATGCTCACAAGAAAAATGTTGGTTCGGATTTTTTTGGAGATAGCTCAGTACCTATATTGATTCTTTTCGAACATGCAATGCTTTACTTACGACTTGATTTGAAGACAAGGATGAAACCAGGTTATTTTTAGCATTATTAAAAACGACTAACTTTCTATAATAATCATATTTATGGTCCGAGTTCTTGTGAAAGCAATTCTAAAATTTACACTTGGTTTTGGTATTCAACCAATTAGTTCCAGACTTCAACCATCATTTTATGGGCGCGATTTTTCACAGGTTAATCTATAATTCAAGGATTTCATTAGAGACTAATTAAGGTCCGCAATCTTTTGGAGATCAATAAATAAAATATTACCTGGCCACACAGATTAAATATCATTATCATAAAGACTTAATTTAATGATTCGTCGAGACCAGGACGCGCACGTACAGGAGTTATGGCAGGAATGAACGTAACCACAAGGACGGAAGTCTGCCTCCTTATAAACCCACTACAAAAACTGGCCGCCCTGAAAGATAATTATGATTAGTGGAAGAAGACCTTGAGAAATCAAGGGTAAATCTATAAAATAGTTACCGATGCCCGTGAGTTTTAAAAATAAATTTATGAAAGCACAATTTAAAACTATTGAATTAAGTTCGAGATGGGATAAATATGTCAAAAAATTAACCTTTAAGAATTATTAGCACTCATTGTTTTGTTTCAATCGAAGAGCAAGTTTAGGGAACGAACTTGCACATCCGCTCAGGCCAAGCGTTCAGTAAACACTGACTGGGCAACCCACAGCCTTCGTATAATAATCGTACACTGGGCATATACAAGTGAAGTGTAGACTATGGATAGAGTTACTTATCAATATTGGGAACGAAGATAGTTCCACTGTGCGCTCAATTGGTGCAGTATTGGTTCCACTATTGGTTATATAGTATTGGTATATACATGTATATAGGTTCCACTATTATATAGTATTGGTTCCACTATGCGCTCAATTTAAAACTGTTGCTTATAGAAATGAAAAAAGAATTTTTATAAGGGTCAGAGCTAGAATAATAATGTTTTCAACGAGTTCTATATGTTCAGACTTTAAATATATGTTCAAGTTAAATATATGTTCAGATTTGAAATGCCTAGCAGCATATCGAACCCGCTGAAAGTCTAGTTGCTATTTCAAACTATCGTCAGTCCTGAAAAGATCCGGTCAAATGACACGATTTTAGAATTTCTGTGTTATGTTATGTTATAAGCAATATTATTTAATCGTTCTTGTCAAGTTTGTTTTATGCTCAATTTCATAATAATCAACTTATGTCAACTAGATATAACATAATAATATTCATAGTTCATGTCACCATTATTTCACTCATTATTTATTGAATATAAACGTATCTCAATTCCTAATACATTAAAAAAACCTTGAGGTAACTTATTCATCTGCAAAACAATAATGATCTAAATAACTTTATTAAATACCTGTGACATTTTATACACAAAAAATTGGCAAATGTCCATACGAATTCTTAAATTAGTTTCTTAATATGAATAAAAAAAGCAAACCTAATATGCAAGCTATTTTATGTTATATCTCACTGTTATACACGCCACAAAATTATTATTAAAATTTCTATTACCGTTGATAAGGTTAATCAGCAGCCCGATTGATCATTACAAACAATTCATTGTTATGTTGTAGGAACAATTGAGTCTTTATATTGTATCATCAGAACTAAATTAACTTGCAATAATCCTTTTAGTTTTTTATTGTCGTGTGTTGGAGTGGCCAAAAAAAGTAGGTATTGGAAACTAATAAGGAAAATAATCTTGCAAACTTATACATGACACAAGAGAGCTTGGAGGGAAGCGTTGACGGCAGAGTCAGGGAGGCAAAATTCATTTGGCGCTGCAAGATTGATAAAAATCGACGAACGTTATTGAAGAAACACTCGAATGTTACTGTTTTTAAGAGCAGTTCAACAAAACGGTTTTTAAAACTTATTTGACGCCTGCAGACTCAGATTGAATTTTACGTAAATCATCGAGAAAACGCGGTTTATCAGCCTATATTCCCGTAACAATCGGCGACAAGCTACCATGAAATGTACTTATGTACCTACTCGATCATGATCAGGAGATAAGACAATAATAATTTGAATCGTACAATAGCCAACTCCACATTTATATGCATTGTAAGCAAAATAGTTCCTATATTGAAGTTAAAATGGTTATCCATAAATTTTGATCATGTACCACCCAACTGGTTTTCTAGGAAGATATTTTTTACGAGTAACTAATTCTATTTTCATTCAGAGTGAGATTATTTTATGGATGGAGCAATTCAGAATTTATTGTGACTTAACATTCAGAAAACCGAGACAATTCCAGATGATTTCTATAGTATTTTATTAGACTCTCAACTTATTAAATCACGTACAAGTGTAATGATTAGGTATTCACTCTGTGCATAAAACACTAAAAACAATGCATCAAGTTATCAATGCTCATACCTGCCACGAAAAAAATGAGTTATATTTTATTAGAGCTTCATAAACGCCTAAAGTTTTAGAAAATAATTAATCAGCTCGTTGACAGCAGTGTCAGGGAGGCGTGGAGGGAAGCGTTGACAGCAGTGTCAGGGGGGCGTGGAGGGAAGCGTTGACGGCAGTGTCAGGGAGGCGAAATTTTAATTGTCGTTGAAAGATTGAAAAAAAATCGACAATTGTTAGTGAAGAAACATTTAAAAGTTATTGTTTTTAATAGCAGCTCAACAAAACGGCTTTTAAAACTCATTTGGCGCTGCAGACTTTACTTGAGTTTTCGATCTTCGTGAAGACGGGGTTTATCAGCCTATATTCCCGGAACAATCAGTGACAAGCTACTATGAAATAGACTTTCGTACCTACTGGATCATGATCGGGAGATAAGACATAGATAATTTTATTCATATAATAGCCAATTCCAAACAACATCAGTCTCATATTGAAGTAAAAATGGTTATCCATAAATTTTGACCATGGTTCTCTACCCAAACTGGTTTTCTAGGAGGATATTTTTGAGGAGTAACTAATTTAATTTTCAGAGTGAGATGTTTTATGGGTGGAGCAATTCAGATTTTCATGTGACTAAACATTTAGAAAAGAGTGACAATTTCAGTTGAACTTAGTATTTTAGTAGACTCTCAACTTATTACATCATCTACAGCTATTCTTATGATTATCCACTCTGTGCATTGGATAGCCTACTAAAAACAATGCGTCAAGTTATCATAGCTAAAACCTGCCATGAATAAATAAGGGGTGATGTTTCATTAGAGCTTCATAAACGCCTAAAGTTTTAGAAAATAATTAATCAGCCTCGTACTACGGAGTTTCGTGCAGCGCACTCTAAAAAGACCACTTTGAGCAGACACAGAACGTTCGCTAAACTCTGGAGCGCGGCGACATCTGTGCTACGCGAAGAGCCCTCGCACAGGGGGCGCAGGTGATGTGAATGCAAAGATAAAAGACGATGTTATGTTCAAAAAATGAGGTCTGGAATAATAATAATGGTTTTATTTGAATATTGAAAGAATAAAACATCTGAAGGAACTCAAGAATATGTCTCAAATACAGCATAGATGTACCGCTTAAATTCTAGAATATTCGAACTAGAATAAAATCTGGATCTGAATGCGATAAATGCCAAAAGTATTCTGGCGATAGCTGACTAAGATCAAATAGAAGGGCTTTGCATAGGGTTTTATATAATATTATTTCAAAGGTTAGCGAGCGACTGGCCAATCTGTCTCTCTACGGACCAGAAAAAGACGGACAGCGGCTTGATAAGCGACCAATTCGTACGTTGGCCAGAAGCTCAGCCCGGCGCATTTAACTCAGCCTGATGAATCTACGCAGCGCTAGCGTCTCGTCAGTGAATGCATGACGCGTATTTCAAAGAGCGGTCACCGTGTGGAGTTGATAAATAGAATAGATTCTAGGAGGACATTTGAGGTCGGACTGCGATATGAACCCTGAATATTTCAGTGCATTTTAAAGTTTAGGTAATTATGGTGGTTATTTAACGACATTTCATTAAAAATTAGGCATTACTTACTGAACATTAAAGGTCAGTTTATTGAAGTAGCTAATTAAGTATATATCACTGAACTTCATGTATCAGTGAATTGAAGCAAATAATGAATAATATTAATCTGAAATTTATAAGTAAGTTTGAGGAAATGAATAAAGAGAGAAATTTAAATGGGCTTTGGCGGCCAATAAGTGGAAGTGAAAAATTAATAATATTTCAGTTTGCCTTGCCTAATGATCCATTTGTGGTATGTTTTTTTTTTGTCGGGACATATTTTATTTTTTTTTGGCAAGGATGAGGTCTTCTGATTCGGAATTTAATTTTGCAATAGAGGAAATTAACAGCATATTAATTGTAGTCAATCGACCGGAAGTTGCGAACAACTGTGCGTGCTGCAAATATGCTGCAAGTCTGATGTATACATCGTGGCATCACTTCACATCGAAGTGATTGAACCTCGATCTTACATAGAAGCGTTTTTTTAGCGGATTTTCTCATTTATGGAAAAAATGCACTATTGTGCTCGCCATGTCCGTCTGTCTGTCTATCTGTCCGTCTGTCTGTTCGTCTGTCCGTCTGTCTGTCCGTGACTTCAAGTTTTTGTCGACGAGAAAATGCGCTCTCTGTCACTCACTGCAGTGACTACTGAGTTATATTTTTTTTAGATTTGTTATCAATTAAGGCAGCCGTATTAGGTACGATCCATTACAATATCACATTCTTGTGGCATGAGCTTCAAAATCAAATTACTCCTACCATTACTGTTCAGGACTGTCACTGTACTCTTTCACTGTACGGTCACTGAAATTTTGTGCTCAGCGGAGAACAGTATATACGCACAGCGCGTGCACTCTCAATAAGTGAAGATAAAGGAAACTCTGTGTGAACGAGGGATGATGGCGAGACCGAGCCGAGATGTGAAAGAATCTATCTTTTCATGCAAAGAGTTTGACGTATTCTCACATTGATTTCAGTATCAATTTACATGAGCTGTCCTGTTCTTTTCGCTATGTTTTCTAAGTGAAATTTTGTGCAGTGATTAAGTTCAAAATAATCAAAACAAAATTATTATATTCCAACATTTTATATCGTCAACCACTTCCAAGAACGCTATCCCTCAATCCAAGAAAGGAATTCCTGCCTGGAATACTCGGAATTTACTGATAAATCGTGCTTCGTGCGAGAGAAATATCGGGAACTGGAATGAGATTCCCGTTCGTTGTTCTAATCCAGAATGATGGGAATCGATTCCAAAGAAGCTGCAAGAATCCAAGTTGAATAAGATCCGTGCTAACGAGTTCCAGCTAATATTGACTGATATTTGTATGCATTACATGAAATAACAGTATTATTCTTAACAGATCAAATTGGGGGATGTTTTTAAATAATTTATTATTGATTATTCAGCTCGTGCATAACGGTGGCGTTTTAGATCTTCTCCGTGTGCAGTTTTTTGTGTAAATGATTTCATATTTAGAAAAGAACTCGGCGAATTTTGCCCGACCCAGTTCCCATTAGCCACTCTAAGCTAACCTTAACGAGGTTGGCAGACGAAGCATTTGCCATCAGTTCTTCACCAGTGTTCTAGTAATAACTGCTATTGTAACTCGTACATGAATCAAGCTTAGGTTATAAAAGATTTGTGGATGCTATCAGGCTATTGTTACCTTGTAACGGAATGCACGCAAATGTGGTTTTAGCTTAAAGTGATTGTTATCCGGTCAAGGACTACTACACACAGGACATGCATAGCCTATGTCCAGCCTCTGCTAGCAGAGGCGATCGCCTACACTATGAAAATGCTGGTGTTTTAGTGGCATCAACAAATGATATGCCCATAATTGTTTCATACAATAGTATTACAATGTGTTCTGAACATTAAAGGTCAGTTTATTGAAGTAGCTAATTAAGTATATATCACTGAACTTCATGTATCAGTGAATTGAAGCAAATAATGAATAATATTAATCTGAAATTTATAAGTAAGTTTGAGGAAATGAATAAAGAGAGAAATTTAAATGGGCTTTGGCGGCCAATAAGTGGAAGTGAAAAATTAATAATATTTCAGTTTGCCTTGCCTAATGATCCATTTGTGGTATGTTTTTTTTTTGTCGGGACATATTTTATTTTTTTTTGGCAAGGATGAGGTCTTCTGATTCGGAATTTAATTTTGCAATAGAGGAAATTAACAGCATATTAATTGTAGTCAATCGACCGGAAGTTGCGAACAACTGTGCGTGCTGCAAATATGCTGCAAGTCTGATGTATACATCGTGGCATCACTTCACATCGAAGTGATTGAACCTCGATCTTACATAGAAGCGTTTTTTTAGCGGATTTTCTCATTTATGGAAAAAATGCACTATTGTGCTCGCCATGTCCGTCTGTCTGTCTATCTGTCCGTCTGTCTGTTCGTCTGTCCGTCTGTCTGTCCGTGACTTCAAGTTTTTGTCGACGAGAAAATGCGCTCTCTGTCACTCACTGCAGTGACTACTGAGTTATATTTTTTTTAGATTTGTTATCAATTAAGGCAGCCGTATTAGGTACGATCCATTACAATATCACATTCTTGTGGCATGAGCTTCAAAATCAAATTACTCCTACCATTACTGTTCAGGACTGTCACTGTACTCTTTCACTGTACGGTCACTGAAATTTTGTGCTCAGCGGAGAACAGTATATACGCACAGCGCGTGCACTCTCAATA
Source organism: Hyalella azteca (assembly GCF_000764305.2). NCBI lineage: Eukaryota > Metazoa > Arthropoda > Malacostraca > Amphipoda > Hyalellidae > Hyalella > Hyalella azteca. Next base: position 111,152 of record NW_025935184.1, on the reverse strand, counting down.
AGTGAAGATAAAGGAAACTCTGTGTGAACGAGGGATGATGGCGAGACCGAGCCGAGATGTGAAAGAATCTATCTTTTCATGCAAAGAGTTTGACGTATTCTCACATTGATTTCAGTATCAATTTACATGAGCTGTCCTGTTCTTTTCGCTATGTTTTCTAAGTGAAATTTTGTGCAGTGATTAAGTTCAAAATAATCAAAACAAAATTATTATATTCCAACATTTTATATCGTCAACCACTTCCAAGAACGCTATCCCTCAATCCAAGAAAGGAATTCCTGCCTGGAATACTCGGAATTTACTGATAAATCGTGCTTCGTGCGAGAGAAATATCGGGAACTGGAATGAGATTCCCGTTCGTTGTTCTAATCCAGAATGATGGGAATCGATTCCAAAGAAGCTGCAAGAATCCAAGTTGAATAAGATCCGTGCTAACGAGTTCCAGCTAATATTGACTGATATTTGTATGCATTACATGAAATAACAGTATTATTCTTAACAGATCAAATTGGGGGATGTTTTTAAATAATTTATTATTGATTATTCAGCTCGTGCATAACGGTGGCGTTTTAGATCTTCTCCGTGTGCAGTTTTTTGTGTAAATGATTTCATATTTAGAAAAGAACTCGGCGAATTTTGCCCGACCCAGTTCCCATTAGCCACTCTAAGCTAACCTTAACGAGGTTGGCAGACGAAGCATTTGCCATCAGTTCTTCACCAGTGTTCTAGTAATAACTGCTATTGTAACTCGTACATGAATCAAGCTTAGGTTATGGAAGATTTGTGGATGCAATCAGGCTATTGTTCCCTTGCTACGGAATGCACGCAAATGTGGTTTTAGCTTAAAGTGATTGTTATCCGGTATAAATAATAATTATTTTGAAGAGAACTTATGGGTGTTGAATGTTTTGCAAATATCGAGAAATAATTATTGTTAATATATATTAATTTGAAGCTTCATATACGTGGACAAACATACGGGAAGGAATTGAAATGTTTGAACTGAATCGCGCTAAAAAATATATTTTTTTCTGGAAATATTTTCTTTTTGGGATTTCCGCAGATATTGCCAAATGGGATGGTGCATAATTAAAGATATTGTAATTTTAGGAGTTAGTTTAACAAGATATTGAAAGCTAGGATGGTTCGAAGCTAGCCTAAGATACGAGGACAACGTCGTCGTTAAAACCAGCCTATAATTAAACAGAAATATATAGACAATGTCAGTGACCTTTCTCTGACAATAGAAATTCAACGTGACATATTTGTTACAGTCATTAAGATCAGTCCCATGCATTCAAGCGGACAAACAATTAAAAATTTATATATATGCTGAATGATATTTTTAAAATTTTAATATGATACGTATACGAATTGTTGATCACACGAATTACAAGAATTCGTATTCAAACTCCAGAGTTAAAAATATTAATTGCAGGATCATATAGTAACTTCGAAACGAAAAAGAAATAAATTTCATATTATCTGCCATAATTTCAGGAACGATCAAATAATAGCCACTTCTTAATAGAGATATAAGCGCAACGAATATTATTATTCACTGTTCTTGGACCAGTAACTACAATGACGTAAACATGCATTTCTGAAAAATACCGACAATTCTGTCAATACGGACTAGATTCTTCGGCACTAATTATCAGATAATTCGAAACAACTTGAGAAACTGACTGCAGAAGTACGGATGTCATTGATATTCAAATAATGTAAATATTTTCCGTCTTTACAATTACAAGAGAGAATACGACAGTCCAATATACCAATCATACCGAAGCCAATCCATGCTGCGAGTCTCGTTAAGGATTGAGCGATTGCTGTATTGGCTCAATTCCTTATGAAGAATCAGGTACGAGTTGATAATAGCCGGGCTTGAGTGGCCAACTATATGCCGACTATAATTTTCAATGTATGGCCGATTGATCATTTCAGATGTCGAGGAATACATTGAGGCACTGACGTATTTCCGATCTCCAGGTCATTAGCTGCTGTATTGTCTTCGATCGATCAGTTCTTGCTGAATAATTGCTGTCCAACTCGTCTGGTTACCGGTGCAGGGATTGCTGGTGTACTCATCTTGATTCTAGATGCAACTAGGATCGTTCTAGATGCCATGATTGATTCTAGATGCAAGGATTCCTCGAAACTCACATTGCTTCTAGATTCGAGGATTACTGTCCAACTCACCCTTGTTAACGATGCAGGGATTGCAGGCAACTCACCCTGGTCACCGAAGCAAGGATTGCAGGCAACTCACCCCTGGCCACAGAAGCAAGGATTGCAGGCAACTCACCCTCTGGCCACAGAAGCTAGGATTGCAGGCAACTCACCCTGGTCACCGAAGCAAGGATTGCGGGTGAACTCACCCTGGTCACCGAAGCAAGGATTGCAGGCAACTCACCCCTGGCCACAGAAGCAAGGATTGCAGGCAACTCACCCTGGTCACAGAAGCAAGGATTGCAGGCAACTCACCCCTGGTCACCGAAGCAAGGATTGCAGGCAACTCACCCTGGCCACAGAAGCAAGGATTGCAGGCAACTCACCCCTGACCACAGAAGCAAGGATTGCAGGCAACTCACCCCTGGTCACCGAAGCAAGGATTGCAGGCAACTCACCCTGGCCACAGAAGCAAGGATTGAAGGCAACTCACCCTGGTCACAGAAGCAAGGATTGCAAGCAACCCACATATAATTATCCATTGCAGGATTTCCATCAAGCCTGCCTTCTTATCCATGAAAGGCTCATCGCGAGTCTTCAGATCTGCCTTCCGCTTCGTTGAAATTCGCCTGAGGAATTTGCCGCCCTGGTGGGCCATTAATATAGCTGCAGCATTAATAATGCTATTCCTACCAGAACTTTTCATGAATCTATTTGGCAGGTGATTGCATGCATCAATGATAGCGCAATAATTTGATGCTACGTATTACCGCAATCACCAACTATGGCGCTTCCACGTGCAACACTTGATCCAGTTGCTGCTAACGCCGTTATTGCGCGATTTGAATGTTCATTTCCGCACTAAATTGTCAAAATTTCAGCCCAGTATTATTGATAATAATATCAGAGTGAACTCTATTTGGCTTCACTGTATTGTGCTTAGAGTTGCTGTTTTCGTTGAATGTGACAGAATCGGGTTGAAGGCGATAAGAAATGATGCATGTCATTTACGGAAAAACCGGATGAGGAATTTTAAATTGTTACTAAAATTATATGAGGTATTATAACTTATAATTAATATTATCGCGCAACTGCAACTCCAGCTGAGTAGCAGCTCGATAATAGGAACAAAACATTATTCATGCCATAAAATATTGATCAGAAATGTTGGAATAGCAGTTTAAAATTTTACCAAAGATGAACGCAAAATTTCCTTACACCTGACATGAGTTAGCGGTGTCTATTTACCAATGAGATTTCTATAATTGTCTTAGTAAACCAATCGAATTTTCTGTGATTTTTTTTTCGACTCCTGCAATGTTACTGGAAAATCAGTAAGGATGATTGAATGCACTTGAAAACGTGAAGTAATATCGATTTTAACCTTGGCTCCTGCCGGTGAATTAGTATGGGAATGGAATTGAAAATCTGATATTATCTGTGAATAAGTTGCGAATAAAAATTAGTTTCAATTTTTTGCATGAGTTTTTATACACAGGTATAAATTTTCCTTGTCAATAATTTAGACTACGACATTGTTTCCAAATAAATACAACACAAAATTCAGAATTTATCGCATGACGTCAGAAGAGTTAAACCCCACATGGTGCCTGGGTGCTCATGTTTTAATTTGATTTATCCCAGCCTGGCAAGTTTAATCTAATTTCGCTTAATCAAACAACAAAGCATTTGCATCAGGTCCCTGAGGACTCGGGTTATAGTGCAGGATATTGCCCTTAAATCAAGACAGGAGCTAGGGAAATTAGCTTCAAGTGATGCATTCTTCTTGTCTAAAAAATCTACACGGCGGTGAATGCTATGCAAATTCTTCAGAAGTTCATCTCCTAAAGAAGAATTTAAACTACTTTTTCTTATGAAGCAAGAAGAATTTACATAGTATCGGGGTACATAGGATACATTTATATAGTATCGTGGTACATGTGAAACATTTATATAGTATTGTGATATATGTGATAAATTTAATAGTATCGTGGTACATGTGATAGAACAATAATTCAGAAAGAAAAATAAATAAACTAACAACAGAATTATGAAACAGGCACATGAAATTTATATCTGATTGCACTTTTTATGTATCTGCAATGAAAATTGCTTGAATATGTTGCGAGATGTTAAGGCAAATCACTTCATATTTAAACGGATCACCTATAAGTACAACTTCCAATTCATTTGTAATGATAAAATTCAGCGTAAAATAATTTTAACTAGTTCATTATACATTTAAGAACTTTATTCAGTATAGGTCTGTTCTTCTCAGTGGTAAAAGAGCCATTTGAAAACATATTCAATGAAAACGAGCGCAAAGCTGTGATAATGAGTGACGAGAAAATTAATTTTGGTTTATAGTTTGAACAGCATTTGGAATTAGTTTATGAAATGATTATGTGTTTGAATGAAAAATGAATGGGTAAGATTATCCAAAGAGTGACAAACTTTTACCTCGTAGCATACGTGGAAAAATGTATGGTACACTGCGCAAATTAGGCTCGGGTGATGATACTAATTTAAATCGAGATATATTAATTGCCAAAGTGACGAGAGAACACTTGAATATACAAACATTGGTTTAATTTAATATGAATTTGAATATTAAGTCTAAAAAATTGTGCTCTGAAAAAATACAGATTTCTATTTACCTGAGAGCGATATGCATAATAATTCATAATTGAGATAATTGTTTATGTCATATGCTAGCCATATTTATTTAGAATCTAATTATTATATGGGACTCATAAAACAACTTCAGGGTAATTAACTGTTACTTTTACATTGTATGATGATCTGCATATTACAGCAGGAGTTATGACCACAAACTGTCTTCATTTCTCGACGATCTCTAACACTACGGAACACGGTCGAGAACATGCGTCTAAAGATGTGATGAATAGCAGCAAAGATCCCAAACGATCCTACAGATCCCGAGGGCAATGATCCACAACACGTATCCCAATCTGACCCAAGGGAACACCGGGCGCGCGTCGATGATCTTCTTAAGAGATCAGGCCGGCGATCAGTGGCCACAAAATGCAATCAGGCTGCGGATTTCCTGCCGGATTTTCTCGCCTAATGGGGATAGCGGCTGATCCAGCCAGCGATCTTTCCATCACAGCCAGTGAAGCCAGCGCTGTTGCTGAGAACTAAATATATAACACTACTAATAAAATCCTAATGCATATACAACTTTAAATGCTTTCAAGAACCGTTAAGAACTTGTTTGACCAGTGATGACGTGACAGCATACAGGGCCTAATCTAGTAATAAAGCGTATAAGCTTAAAGGAGATTCATAAAAATCTAGCAAATGAGTATTGTATACCCATTCATTATGTGAAAAAATCCGTGATGTACTATGAAGTAAATCCGGACATACGTGTTTTGAATTAGAATTGTATGTGAGATTTTTATCATTTACTGGGTATGTGCGTGATACGATCGTGCATATTCTTCACCTCTGCGTTGACAGACTAGCTTTCAAGTTGGCTCATGGCCCACAAACCTGTATGCTTCTTTGTGACTTGATTAAATCACACAGCCTTTGAGTTGTGCTTCAGTTTGCACTTGACATTTTCAGTTTGCATGACGCGCTAAGCTCTCTCAGGGCTCAGAGACGCTCGTGTTTTTACAGAGCTGTGAATGCAGAATCGCTGAGGCAGGAATTGCTTCATTACCTAGGAGCCGCCGCGCCCGCTCGTGAATAAGGCCTCATTTGAAGTCGGTAATATATTAGTTTAGACAGGCAGGATTGTTAATAATGTGGCTAAACTGGGCCAAATAGATCTAATTTTGACGGGATTAAGGCACCGGGAATGCGCTTGATATAACTCAACGTATAATTAATTTTGAATTTCATCAAGCTCATAGAACCTGCCTGCAGCTCGAGTGGCAGTTTTGATGTTGGTGAGATAGCCATGGCTACAGCAATGAAGAATAATTTTATTACTACCATAATGAGGCATAATTCCTATAGCAAATAATATTGATTGGAATTTCTGTTTGATCTCGTTGCAGCATTAATTTTTTTTTCTGTTAAAAAAAAGAGGTCTGTAATGAGCACAAAAAAAGGCCTGCACTGCATAAGTAAGATGATACATTGAAAGTATCGAGCGATAGCAAGTCTTAATAATTTAATAAGGCTTTAGAACGGCGCGTATTTATATTATAGTAAGGCTTTAGAAAGGTGGGTTTTTTTAATATAATAAGGTTTTAGAACACCGAGTATTTACAACATAATAAGTCTTAAGATCACCGGGTATTTATAATATAATCAGGTTCGTAATCGTAAAATCGGCACATGTACATCACATGATGTTTGGATCTTGCAACTGAACAATATTTAAATCGACAGTAATGTTTGTTGTCACTGAAGGGCATTTCTAAACTACCCGCAAACAAATTAAGTACGTTATTTCAGCTTACAAATGCATCTTGTTATGAAAGTTCAGTTAAATATTAAAGCGATATTTTGGTAGAACGTTTTAGTTAATCCAATAGTAACTTTAATTTCACTCTCAAGCATCGCAATATAGTATTGCCATTTCAATTTCTCTCTTTTATTCTTCATAATGTTTTAATTTTAAGTATATGGAATGATTTTATCTCTATAGTCATTCACACACAGTGTGTTAGTAATAATTTCACCTCAATATTTCAAAGATAAATAACATTTTTCTGTAGATTATGAAATGATCTCCCATTTTCAAACCCCATTACACAGTTGCTTTACTGAAGTTTGATTAAGGAGCTTCATAACAAGGTAACTGTAGCTAGTAACTGTAGCTAGTAACTGTAGGTAGAAACTGTAGCTAGTAACTGCAGCTGGTAACTGTAGCTAGTAACTGTAGCTAGTAACTATAGCTAGTAACTGTAGGTAGAAACTGTAGCTAGTAACTGCAGCTGGTAACTGTAGCTAGTAACTGTAGCTAGTAACTGTANCACGAATACGAAAAACCATGTAGATTATAAATATAAAACCAGCTGGTAAACGCATAGATTATGTGTTATTTGAATATCGCGGTTATGATAATTTCACTAATGAATATGTTGCTATTATCCAAATGTTAATACAAGGTTGAAATTTTTGGTTGGCAATATAAGGAAGGCAAAATATGATACTGGAATGTATTGAGGACATCAACAGAGATCTGATTTGCATATGAAAATACGCAAAATAAGTACTTAACGAACCAACCGTGCATCCAAAACCAAATTGAAAATAAAAAATATAACTCAGTACTCACTGCAGTGAGTGACAGAGAGCGCATTTTCTCATCGACGAAAACTTGAGGTCACGGACAGACGGACAGACAGACGGACATAGCAAGCACAATAGAGCATTTTTTCCATAAATGAGAAAATCCGCTAAAAAGCGTGAAGGAAAGTCCTTTACAATATTTTTCACGAATATTCAGCAAACAAAATGCGCTGTAAGTAGGGCTTTAAGGTTGCGACATAGTACACCGCTGTGCTCCTGATGCGGTCACCAAGTTCTCTTTGACAGTCACAAGATATTCGGCCGCCGTCTCCCTGGAGACCGGCCACCGGAATTGAAACAAATGTTTTCTCGGCATTTTTTTAATCTCCGACTCCCTGATTTCCGATGTTTTCCGCTCCGTAAATTCATTCTCTGCGGGCGCAACCGGAGTCTTCCTGGCTACTGTAACTGAGACGAGCGGCACTGAAAAGACTAATGGTTTTTCTGTCCTGCTTTCGTGCTGCGGTAAAGTGAAAAGATAAACGTGATTAAAAGGCTCTCGAGAGACGAGGAAAAGTTCATATATCGAAAGAAAATGATATATATCTTTTGATAGTTTTTTTGTTATAGTAGAGTGAGAAAGCATAACATCTTGTTTGCTTCTAGAAATAGTATGTACTATGTATAACGTTCGGTAATTGATATTCTGAAGGAAAAATATCATAAATCATTAATAAATATTAATACAACGTAGAATAATTTATAGGAGCCCATCAAGAATGCCTAAAAAGTCGATTTATTTTATTTCGTAATGCAACAGATTTTTTGGCTACTGTATTTTATTGTGCATGGATGTCTAGTAACTGCTGAGTAGTAAGTTATGAACATATTGGCTTCTGTTTAAAGCTTTCGTCGTTGATATCGGCGCGTTTTGAGATGCCGAGTATATTTATCGCGTAGTTAATGAAAATTCCCCCCAAAAAAGAAGATTTTCTTCAATTATTCTGATTGTACAGTAAATATAACTGAGTAAAAGATATTTATGAGATATGTCATTCGCATATATGCTAGTGGTATGTAAGAGGAAGTTATGGCAAATATATGGCATTTAGTATAACCAGGTTTGAGGCGAACTTGTTGTTACATAACGGTATTATCATACCGTCATCAATTCCATATTTACATCTATATTTGCTTATATAGTTAGATCAATAGAGATTTAGCCCTACAACTTTTCACTATCAACTTATCGTTCTGCTCCGTTCGAAAATAATTACATGTGTCACATATTATTTTATTTAATCCCAGCTTCGCTTAAATAAGATAACAAATACCTAGATGTGTCATATAATGCTTTATATCCTCAACTTCAACTCGAGTAGAGATTTTTCTAGCAAAGGAGCTCCTGTGGCGCTGGAATTTAGTAACAACTTTGATCGGTGACTGGCGAAAAATTATTTTATGTTGCAGGCAATTCTTTTGTGTTTCAGGCAAAATATTTTTTGTTGCAGGCAAATTCTTTTGTGTTGCAGGCAAAATTCTTTTGTGTTGCAGGCAAATTCTTTTGTGTTTAAAATCTTGCCAGAATGATTTTTTGGTGAAAATTTCACTTCTCGGAATTTATTGAGTTCATCAGTGTTGCCAGAGAACACTCAAGTAACACTGTTGTTTTTCACTTGGAATTAGCGAAATAAAATTACGTTGGAAGTGATTCCGTAAACAACACACTGAAGCCTCAAGTTTTAAACCAGCGACGAGCCTTTAGTTTTAAAACTATTTCAACACCATCATTCAAGTGAGAGTTATATTAAAAATAGACTATAAACAAGGAAACATCACTAAAATTCAGATCACACGTACGAGAAAGATAAAAATGGCAGACGCTGTTTCATATTTTTGAGCACAACATTCTTTATTTTACGGTCGGATCGATAAAATATTTTGTTCAAAGACACTAAACGAGGATTATTTCATGGCAACCCGTGTCATTGCGAGAAGTTATTTTTTATAAAAGAAGAAAGTCGAAAAATTAAATACTGATATTTCTGTTTCGCTCTTTGAAATAACCCGGTTTCTACTCTTTGAAATGAACCAGACAATATTGGGAGAGGAAAAGGCGTTGAGAAATTACTAAAAGTTCTATCATAAATGTATATTCCTTGGTTCATAGATCCGGTCGATGATTTGAGAAACTTTATTCGGAGACATGAACAGCATTGCTTCTGGGCATAACTCACGATCTGAACTTCGATCTGCAGCAATATTTTACACGGAAAAAATTACCATGACCGAAAATATATTTCACATACCGTATATCTACATATATATTCTGTATTCGCTCATTGCACAAATCCCGATTAATCGCAGTTATGAAGCTGAAACAATGAATGTGACCTTCTGCAACGGCCAATTCGAGCATCAAACAGTAACAACGAACTGCAGATCATTCTTCAGCATTATTGGGCGGTGCATCTGTGAATGGAATTTTTTTGCATCAAGTTTTTTCAAGTTTCACTTGAATAATGCAGCCGAATTCGAGTTTTAAAAGCTGCGCTATTGCCAATCACCAAAGTGGTATTCTTCCATGCTTGAAAGTTTCAATGCCTTCGCGTATCCTGAATTTTGGGACTGATATAGAGATGAGTTCCGAGCACAGAACTAGTATCATGGCCGACGCAGATAAAAAATTGAATTTTTTTGGCAGTCTTCAGCGATGAATAATTTTCTATTATCTGTTTTTTTTTTGGACAAGTCGCTGTTCACTTTCATTCATCTTCATTTTCATTTGTTCTTTTTTTCAAATTTGCCTTCATTTTCATTTTTTACTAGCATTCGTTCATTTCTATTTTTCACTTTCAGGGTTTTCATTTATAAAGCGCTCTTTATTAATTACAATAGACAAAATTTATTTCCGAGTTTTTTTACTGATACGAAAATATTGTGGATTCTTGACCATACGATTTCATCGCTTCATAATTTGTTTAGTAATGAAAATATTGAAATGTTATGGCTAGAGTGAATGACTTGTCTTGCATTGAAACGGCAAACTTTTCGGGTTGTGTTCCTTTGCTAGTATTTTTGATCTTAGCTACTAATTTATCACTAAAAATGAGGTGAATATCGGTACGAGTATGATGCAAAAATCTGAATAATTTAAGTTTTTTTCCGTATTTGGGATAAGTAGCTGTGCGTTGGTCATTTATTTTTCACTAAAGTTTGTCTTCACACTTGTTTTCAATTTATTTGACGCAACATTTTATTTCCAGCGCTTTTCATGACGTCGCAGTTTCCTTGAATGATTCATTGCATTGAATTTTCGTTTAGAAAAACTGAGTGGTACCGAGTGCGTTAGAGGAATTTTTTCTCATTTCTTTAGGAGACATATTAATAGAATGTCAAAATACAAACTAGTTGTCACTAATTGACAAATTTTTCTTTAGTTTTCTCAAGATATGGAGGAAGATTCTCTTTCATTAAGCATGTTTTATATAATTATACTATTTATTTTCAAAGGATTCGAGGAGAGCAATTTAAAACAGTGGCGAGACATGTCTGTCAGTCGCAGGAATTGGGGTTGGGGTGTAAATCACGTCGCATAACTTCGATATTTTTTTTATTAAATTTTGAAAGTAAATTTGTATATTTTTACTTGGATGATAGTTAGAAATTTGCACACTCTTTTCACTTCTCTCTTTGAGACGTAGATTTATGCGTAGGTACTTTATTTGCTGTCTTCGAAATTAATTACGATTAAGATCCATAATATTTAAGATATTATGGATGGATGGATTTATATTAAGAAGATCCATGATATTTCACACGAAATACGAAAAAATTAGGATAATATACCTAAATATTGAGATGGTGTATCCGCCCGTCGTTCGTCATTGTTTTTGTTACGTCATTTCCTATGCATTTATAGAAGGTAGTCATCGAAGAGTTGCATCTCAAAATTTATTAAAGGAAATGTTGTATCATAATATTGGTAACGGAATATTACTTACTCTAGAGACTTCCAGTGCATTCAGTGAACATCTTTTTACATGGAAAATTTTATACCTAATTTAATTTTATAATATAACCCAGAAATATTCATTCCGATGAACGTATGGATATTTCTGATGTAATGAAGTGATTGGAGCATGGAATAAAATTTCAATAAAATGCATTAGCTGATCAGGGGGAACAGCCGTAACGTGACCTCACAATAAGTGTTCAATCAACCTAAACATGTTCGACATGATAAGCATGATGATATCCTGTCATACTCAGCATATCGCAAGCAATTGAGACTACCATTAGGGTGATAAAAAGTTTTTATGAGATTAAATTCCATCAAACAGTGAGCATAATTTAACTGATCAAAACGTTTGGATTCCATAGGCTGAGCGACTTAAGTCCAAATTTACGTACGTTGACATTAGATTGTTATATATATTAGATTGTTCCCTGTGTTGGTTGAAAATGCTTGCGGACACATTATGCATTTCAAATAAATCGAAATTTTTATCATTTTCTAATCCTTAATGCACGTTTTTTTTTCTACCACAATGCATTTTTATGTTTAAAGTTTCGTATATACGGTGACTAATTTTTAGTTTATTTTCAAATAATTAAATATTTATAAATATTCCTTTCAACACAAGAAAGTTATTCTTTATTTAACTTCTTAATTTTGTTCGGTTCACGATAAAGAACTAATAATACACCGAGCAAGACGTGGGTGCTCTTTTCCATTTAATTTTCCGTGATATATTTTTACTTCATTATTCACTCTTGTTACAAAAGCGAAACTTTCTGAATTTTAAGTTTTTCTGAAAACGCCACATGAATTCGTACAAGCAAAACTGTCAGAAAATACGAGTCCGATGCAAAAAGCAAGATTGGACGCAGACCATAAAAAACCGCCATGAGCATTATTCTGATGAAACTTGGACCTTCTGCCACAGTTAAAATAGAATTTTGAAATTCTGGCAAAAAATTTCATGCTCATAAATTTTCGTAGTTCTAATTTCTAGCTCCGTAATGAATATTAATTTTTTGGTTATAAAAAACGGATGAAAACAATCCTTCGTATAGCCTGTGTATGATTCGATCGAACATAAACACGTAGCAGGGGCATTAAATTAAAGAAATATCACATTAACTTTATATTCTGTCGTGGGCATTAAATTAAAGAAATATCACATTAACTTTATATTCTGTCGTGGGCATTAAATTAAAGAAATATCACATTAACTTTATATTCTGTCGGGGGCATTAAATTAAAGAAATATCACATTAACTTTACATTCCGTCGATGTGGCGAAATGTGTAAATGAAGCTACAGTTAATAACGGATCAAATTTTATAACAAACATTTGTGGAATTTTCAACTTTAAAAAAATGAAAGATTGCTTTTCCAAGATTAGGAATCTGAATTATTTTTCTTTAAGCAAATAAATTCAAGATAGAAAAAGGCACATTAATGCACATATTTTACAGGAAAAAGGTGGGGCATATATGAAGAACATCCACCAAAAATAGCGAAATGGAATTTATAAACCTGTTTCAAGGTGAAGGGAAAACTGAATGTTTTTACGTTGTAACGAAAAACATAATCACCTTCTCATCCGCCCTAATCAGTAAACAAATACTCCAAGCTGCGACAACCAAATATTTTTCTCCTCCGTCAAAAAATTTCGGGCGAAAAAAAGCTGTGTTGAATTTTAAATCGTCATTATCATATGTTGTAAGATCAGAGAAAATAACTTTGCAAAATTTTAAGTTTCCTGCTGGATAGCCCTGAGTTCTATAATTCAAAGAAAAATTTTCTTTCATATGCCGGACGCTTCAATAACTTGCTACTTCAGCAAATTGCTATGAACAAAAAGAATATCACAATATTTACTGCTAAAATTTAGTTTTTATTTCTCATTCTACACCTCAAAATTATTCTGGAGATGAAGAAACTAACCGCTCATCGTCTGACACGTGGCATGTAATCCTGTGGTTAGTCCTCAATCCAAGCATTTTATCTCTCCGACCACTCCGACCACTCCGACCAATTTCAGCAAAAGTTTCAGTGTGCAAAAACAATTTTCACGAAAATTGTAATCAAATTTCAAAACGAAAGCAATCGTGTTCATTCCCCCAAACCAATTCCACATGAGTCACATGACCACGTGAAACTGGTTGTGATATCTCGTTTGTTTATACGCCTCTCGTTTCCTGGGGACCAAAGCTCATTCTCTCTACGGAACACGCAACGTTAATATAGATCGAGTTGAAAGTGTCCGATCTTTCATATTGAATATGTTGACGAAATGTTGGGGTGAGGGATTTTTTTAGACAATAGTATTGTTCATTTTTCTTATCACAAGAAATGTTAATGAAACTTATTTTCATACTGCCTGTATATGAGTGATGCGAGAGGAAAATTCACATTTCACCTGAAGCATGTAATTTATTGCTTTAAGCTATAGGATACTGTATACAAGAATTCAAAATTTGCTCAGATGATTATATTCACCGTTAAACGTGAAGAGAAAACGCTACGTTGAGCCAAGTTTAATCCGATGTCAGCTTACTGCCAAGATCTCTGGGATATTTCCCTTGCATTTGAACGCATGAACGTCAAAAGCCTGGATAATAATTTTGAAGCCATTTAAGTGCGCGAATGAAATCGATTCAAAAATAATAAATAATTCTAAGATATTGTGGGTTCCGCTTCTGCTTTCTAACGTTTTTTAGTCATGTGAACGAGTTACGTGGGAATTGATCGGCAAAATTGCAGTATATTCAGCTCTGACATTTCGTTAAGTTGAGGAAGACTTTTTTCCTACGTTTCTTGAAAAAATTTTGTGATCACATAAATTAATAGAATTAGGTTAGATGAGGAATTGTTAGTAACAAACATTTTAATGGCTACAGAGTCCTTGGTTAATCAATATGTATAGAAGGACGTATTTACATTACATTTTCCAAGATTTGCTGTTCAAATATGCTAGATTTGGTAGACTCAAGTGTTCGTGATCATTTATTTGCTTTTAAAAATGTTTAATTCATATGTTGAAATTATTTCTTCCGTCAAAGAAATTCTTGTTCCCATAAATGTTATTGAAAAGAGTTTAAAATCTGTCAGTGAAATTGAATATTGTAAATCCGATAATTTATTGTGAAATTTCTCACGAAAATTTTCTCTATTTGCATGATTCTAACGCAAGAATAGCGTCACTAAACAAATTTCCCTCTGGAAACTTCAATTTAGAGACTCGTCGTTGTTTACCAAAGACATTATGCCGACACTTTGCATATCGCTTCGCCTGTTCCAAGAGTGACAGGATCTGTGCAATATTGTCCGGCGCTATTGCATGCGCTTACCGAAAGAAGCAATATAATGCCTATGGAAAATGTGAATCATAAATATAACCATGAAAATAACCTACTCTGTTTAGACGATTTAGCACGTCGCTTATGCTCGTTTTCTAGGTAAAACTATTGTTGTATCCAATCCTCATCCTAAACCGTATTTACTCGTAGAAACCCGCATTTATGATATAAAATGAAATTGTAAGCACTTCTTCATTTGAAATTTCCTTTCACCGCCATATTATTAACAGAGGTACTGAAATTCTATTAGCTTTTACCGTAGATTTTGTGGAAGAAGATGTATCGCTGCATGTGAGTTTCAGATTATAGAACCATTGCCCTAACAAAATTTAGAGTCGCCCCAGCTTCTGGTAATCCAAATCAGAAGCTGCCGCGTCTGTAAATTTTCACTGGGTTGTCCCGCATATTTTGGTGTGGGAATAAAACTTCGTCATGCACCTAAAATCCATGCATTATTATTCAATTGAATTTAAACGAGTTGAAAAATATGATTAAATTTTGCCATAAAAGTGTATTGCTTCTCTAAATTTGGACATTTCAACCAACCATTTGACGCACATCACTTGGAAGATGACAGAAAGCAGCGACGATGTGCACAAGTGAATACGTTAATGAACATATAGTCTGAAGGGTTGACATTGAATAAACCTAACAAAATCTGAATGCTGACCCGACTCTGACATAGGGGTCGCCTACGACTTGGGGAGCACGAAAATATCTGATTCAGCCAAGGTATGAAATAATATATTATTTCACACCTTACTGGACCTTTCTTCATTTAAATTCTCGTGTAGGGATCTTAGCTCTTTCTTTGAGTAAAATGATTTACCATCGTTCTTCTTTTGTCCCCTTTACTAACAAGCTTGCTCCTATTTTGCCATCATAAAAGCTTGATGCATGACTCGCTGTTAGGCCTGAACATTTGAAGCTGTCACTTTCATTTCCGGATGAGTATTGGTCGTTTCGCAGACGACGCCAATTTTACGGATCACTTCAACGTTTCCCGAAGTAACGACTGTGACGGATGTGGCTGGTAGCTTTGAAAATGGAATAGAAAATGACGTAACTCAAATTTTGAACGCTATGAGAAATATTTCGGCGCGAGGTGAAGCATCTTTGTCGGGTCGAATTAGGCGTGATAAATCGAATGCGTCGGCCGGATCGTTGGTAAATTGCAAGAAAATAGTAACGGTCGTTTGGTTTGGTAATTTAAAACCGTACCCCACCCCAACATAATTTTTCGGGATCAATATCCCCTAAAGAAGAACTGTTATAAATACTTTCATCGTTGTCATCAATAGTCGTGACTGTGAAATTGAATTCCTTAAAAATAGTGAATTAATTTTAAGTTCAACCGCATTTCCAACATCACTAAAGCTGTGAAAGCCTAAACATACAGTGGCCACTTATTATTGAAATATATTCACGGCAATTAGGAATAATTATTAAAATTTATTCACCAAAACTAAGACTGTATAGAAGTTAGTCTGGAAATCGCGGTAGAAGTTTTGTTGTTCAAGTCGCGGACGAAGCCCCGGCTCTTAAGTTAGACGTAGATGGATGTCCAGCTCCTGGCAAGATGAAGAGACTCCTACACGCGTTCCTTCCAGCAGACGTGCTGGAAATTTACGTTCCTGATGGCTCAGAAAATTTATTAGTGAGAATCTGACGCATCATTAACATTAATTGGAGTTATGGGCGAAAAATTTTAAAATTTCGTAGGTCCTTCACCTTTTTAGAATGTGTATCATTTTGCGTGCTTCCTGGTTGAAATTTTTGTGTTATTTCTATGATGAAATAGTCAAAAAATGTAAAAATATTACAAAATGGATTTAGAGATTATTAACTTCCGCTTTGTTGACAAATGACAAATTAAATCGCTATGTAAATGAAGAGAATTACAGCAATTTACATTGAGTGGGTTCTGAGAAAATTATAATGTATGCGTATTAAGTGCAAACGTGGCATTGTATTTACACCAAAAGAAGACATTTTGATAACAGTTTTTATACTTGGTTATTTATCGCAAACAAATCATTTTAAAATTGGATTGATTCCTCTTCGTCGTATCAGATTAACTTCAACCAAAAAATTTCTCATGCTTCCTAAATTCATGTACACAACCCAAAAATATTCACCATAACTCGGAAGTATATATGCCTCCTCTCAATTAAGTTTGGAAGTTCCAGCTCAAGTTAGGATAGGATGCATCTCAAGTTTATCTGAACTTTCCTCAGCTGTCTAAATTCTTTTACCGGTTATCCCCGGCACAAACTTGATCGGCTAATCTTTGGTGCGAACCTTTCATGAGGTTTTCTGCGTTATGAATTTTCCGATTCAAAACGTTCTTGGCAGTTTTCCAATACTGAATTTAGAAAAGAAAGCGGTAAATATTTCCTCTATCGAGGCTGTCACTTATCGATGCTGATAGATTTGTTTAAGAATATTTCGTAGGTTGCAGAAATTGAAGACAAATTTCAGTTGCTATCAAACGTATCTCATCGTGCATCTATAGCGATATTTTTTATCTTAAAATAGAATTCTATGAGTGAAGTTCTGGAGATTACCGTTTCTATTCTATCGACATGAAATTTTTGCTCACTGAAAGGAATCGTAAGCCTTGATACGTCCATTCAGGAACTCTAAGCCATAGAATCCCAATGCTATATTAAACTTCAAAACTCCCGTCTGTAGTTATTCGAATTCGACTGACGATGGAAAGAGTCGCGTATCGAATTATAGCGAGCAGCAGGATGTTTCTCTACATGAAAATGCTAGTAAATCCAAAAGACAAACCCCTAGAGAAAAAATGAGTACGAATTTGGCAGAACAAATATAAAAAATAACAGTTTGAGTGATCGCAAGATATGATATGGAAAATGCCGGTGCAAAGATTAGTGACGCATGAGGCGAGATTTATCGCGTAGCTTTATAAATCAACCAAGAATGTCGGATTTCCAGCCCCTAATAGATTATAGTGTGGGGAAAAATGATTGAAAAATTCCTAACGCGTGTGGGAAATGTTGTTCAAGCGAAAAGCATCTACCGAGCTTTGTTTGCGTCTTCCATTTGCTATTCAGGCGCTCTGATAACCGATGAAATGTTTTCAATGAGATATCGACATCCATATTGGAGCTGTCAGTGAGTGGTGTAGAGCTATATTTTGTTGTCACTTTGAAGCACAAATAATTGGAACATCCATACTTTTGTCTTTTTTGCCGCATAGAAAATATTTAATCTCAATTGATTTGAACAAGCACAAAGAAAGCAATACGAAGCAGTTTAGATTATAAAAAACACTTAATGCTAGAGATTTTGTGTGCATAAAAACCTTAATTGAATTAGAGGCGGTCAGGAAATGGTGAATTTTAAGCCAGAAAATCGTATTTCGGGAGCACTTTTGGTAGTCAAATGAGCGTAGCTAATATAGGTGGCGCGGACATGAAGATACCTCATGTTGGGTTAGAACTTCATTAAATGCGTGATCCGAGCTATATAGCAGGCGTTGCAAGGCAATTTGGTAACGCAAGTGAGAATTCAAAATAAAATTTCACGTCAGACTAATTGGATATGAGGGCTGTATTTGCTGATGTTATGGCCGTAATAATCGTGACGGGCTAGATTAAGATTAACATCGAATTAAAAGCAATAATATGGAAAATTAACAGCGCAATAAGAAGAACTTAGCCAGCCAATGAAACGCCATTTGCAGGTTTTGCTCGTGTGCATATTTGAAAAATTTATATCTGTTCTGTGGAGCGTTGGTTACTGCTCGTTTACAAAAACTTTCAACGCTATAATGTTGTGCAAATTTAATGATTAGTAAATTCCATTACTGCCATATTAAAATTTCAGACAATCATTTCGCAACAGTATTTCAGTTTCTAAAGAAAAAACAACAAAAAACTGTATATTGGTCGAATCCAATTTGTATCATATTCCTAAACTTAATTTTTATGTCAAAACTAAGAAATTGAGCGTTAGGAATCAACTATAATTATTACAAGATTAGATGTTTGTTTAAAACTTCCTTATCTGAATTTAGTGCTTAATCCTAACAATGAGAGTTTGCCATGCCAAGGGCCACAAACATTTTGCAGAACTTTTTAGTGAATTTCAGCGAGTAATGGAGCCTAAACGTTTTTTTTATCCCAGATTTTTACAATTAAATTCCTCTAAAAAGTTACCGGTTACGATCATCGTAGGTTTTGCGAGATGCTGCAATTAAATTTAATAAGCACAGACGATCGAGCGTAAAATTCGGCGAAGAAAATATAATGAAAACTGAATTAGAAATTATATTCCACTGAGAAAGAGTGCAAAATCTCTTCTGAAGAATTAATTCGCTAAAAATAAGGCTGATGTAGTTGTTATATAAAGAAACTAGAAACAAAAATTGGGAGTTGTCATTACTAATCGCAGAAACTTAATTGCAGGATATTCGATATCTTTTTAATAATGCTGTCATTAGAATATTAATTATATAGTTATTCTTCTTAAATAAGTTCAAGTCTCTTATTACAATACGGCCGCGCATTCTAATATAAAGTACACCGGTGTAATTCACAACATATAAATAAGACAGCGACAATCCCTACACTTGGCTTGTCTATTGTTTTCCAATCAAGAAAAAATGTTCCTCTGCTACCGGCTATTAAAATCCAACAATAAATCGAATATCTTTCAAATCAGACAATCAATCACTAGAATAAAATCCGATATACACGATCTCATCCTCATTCTTTCAGGAGTGTTTTTTATGAGATCGAAGTGATCTTTCAGATTGTGACTTGAACCCAAAAAGTGAACTGTCGGATCCTAGTTCGAGGCCAAACACGGTTCTTGACCTTCGTAAGATCAAGCAAACGTGTCATGCGTCGTGAGCCGCGGTTACCAGCCCTCGCAACTCCTAAGATCTTTAAAATCTTCCACCTGGATCAGGATTCTGCTCCGCTCTGGAATCTCTTCCATAATTTTCCCGTATGTAAAAATGATTGAGAACATACATTTTTTTGAGAAAAAATTTCAGTCTTGGTTTAATATCTGCCAAATTTTTGCGCATCCTTATTGTTTCACGCAATTGGGATACTGATTGGGATCCAGTAATGTATCCCAATCAGTATACAGTAATGTATCCCAATCGCAATTGGGTTACGCAATTGGGATACAGTAATGTATCAAACGCTTAAATATTCGGATAATTGGTTTCGAAGACATTCATGCCACGAAAACAATTGTTATCCGTAGTTAAACAATTGTACGAGTTTAACTTTATATATTTAGATATTGTGATTTCGTTGCACATGCTCAAGAAAAAATCATTCACTGAATAAAACTCGGAAATTTATTCAAACCTACGAGAATATCTGCTTTCAACTGAATAGTTTCTGAGAAAACATGAATGTTCACTGATGAAAAGAGCTTAAATGCATTTAAGATATTTCATAGCCAAGCACTTTCATGCCTTCAAATTTATGCATTGAGGAAACGCCGCTCCGACGGTTACGGGAAAAAAGTATGGAATTTGAAACGTGTTTGAATATTTCGGTTCTTTTGAAGAGCCTTCTCCGGAAGACATTGTTCACGAGTCCGCTTATATAATGTTGAATAATGTATACCCATTTCATTTCTTTTTGAAATTTTTATTCTATTCAGATTTTTTGGACTAAATGTGAAATTTAGTATCCGCAATTTTAACGCTACATCCCGGAACTATGAAACCTCACAGTTTACAATTCATTCCATCACGAATTAATTGGCAACAATTTGCTCGGTGCATTCGTCGGCAGTTTTTGGTATAAACGAAACTCGGTGGATTAGGCGAAATGCTGCAAAATTTCCCTCATTTTAAATGCAGCTTTTATAACAAGAGTCCACTAAAAGGCAACAATTTGACGCCCCTGATGCGCCTTTGGTTTTCAGTTGTGACGAGAACAATTCTTGAAAACTTAAATGTAACTTTACCTGTTGCATGTTTTCCCGTTGAAAAACATTATATTTGACAAAATTGTTTCCGTTCCAGCCATGAGCACGGGCTATGGATGCTAGAAGTATTTACAGTATATACTACATAATGACATCATGAAGTGTTGCACTCATATTTCACAAAGGTTAGTATCAAGTGAAATAAGTAGCAGAAATTCATACATTTCGTTGTTCACGACCAAACATCAAACCGAATGGATCCGAATACTGCATCGTTTACTTAGACAATTTACGGCGTAACTTCACGAAGTATTATTGCAAGCATTGCACTGCCAAAGCTCAAACTTCGTGGAGTTAATTCCAACTTTTCAAAGTTGTATTGAACGTCACGTGTTATTTTCTCAAGTATTACGCACACAGTTCTGAGAAATGCAATCGACATCGAATAAGTGCTGAGTTAATTCTAAGAACTTTTGTCCGAGGCTTCGTTGGTTGAATATGAAACGTGCCTGAGTGACCTGAAATTTCGGGCGCTAATAATACAAGAGTCTTGCATGGAAGTCCACGTATGACTTAAGAGGTGCTCTCCAGGGGCCATACTTTCAAAACTCGCTAAGTGAACGTAAATACTTACGCTCTATTTTCTTGGCTATGATTGGTGGATTTTGCTTGAAAAGCCGTTAATGATTGGCTGATGAACTTACGATCTCTTAACTTTTTTGAAAGTATAGGCCCAGGCTTGTTAAGTAGTCATTTAATGACAATATATGGATCAATTGTTTGTTGACGTGGTGCTTGCTTTGACATGGATATTTTCGAATTACATTCATATAACTTGGGTACTCGTAATGCTTTATTTTGTAGTCACGGATCAATGTAGTGCATGGAGGTGTTTTAGAGGAAGTTAATGAGAAATAATACATGTATTTTGCGATTAATTTTTAGAGGAATTTTAATAGTTTATTCTAGAAGGCAAACATCAAGATTTTGTAATGCAGTGTCAAAATAGGAGTAGAAGTTCTTAAAAATAAAATTAGGATTTTTTAATAAATTCTGTGAATATCCGGCTGAAGGTGTTCATGTCGTGAATGAACAGGTAACGAAATGATAATCATTTTCATCCCATATTTTATGTTTATTAAAAATTGGAAGTTGAAATGACTTATTAATGATGTATTACCGTTCGTTTGTTTTGTTTTTACCAAAAGACTTTCATGATTTATTTGATTGTATTAACTTCATTGCTGGTGAATCAAAATTTTAGGAGCAACTACAGACAATAACTACTGTATTTAACTACTGACAAAATACCTAAAAATGAGTTGGACACTGCGATCCTGTAGGCTGTGTCGGTTCTTCTGGTTCAGCTTAATGGTTTTCCATCGTGCCTTGTGTATAGTAAAATCAAACGCTTCTTATCTAACAAATTTTCTGAAACTGTGACTGAATACGACAGTAAGAAAATTATTTATTGCACATTGCCCTATTTTGGTAGTGCGTCTGAAACTATGTCCAAAGAATTAAAAATGCTGTGTTTGAAATATTTCCCAAATATAAATTTGCATGTTTTACTGGTAAATAATTTCAAAATTGGTTCTTTCTTCAGGTATAAGGACGTTATTCCTGCTCGGATGCGATCAAACCTGGTCTATGAGTTCTGTTGTGCACGCTGTGCATCTACGTACGTTGGAATGACGTCGCGTAACTTCTACATCCGGGTTTCTGAACACCGTGGCAGGAGCTATCGTTCTAACTTGCCTCTCGCCAAGCCTCCTCATTCTTCCGTGCGCCTCCATGCTGAACAGTGCGACGTGGCTGTTTCTGAGAGTGATTTCGGGATACTCGGTTCCACTTCTGGCTGCTCGGATTTGAGAATTTTGGAGTCTCTACATATCTTCAAACGAAAACCATGTCTCAATAATGCGTTTAGCTCATATAATCTGGAAATAGTAAATCGCTAGGATTTTATATTCTTGTCGTACCCCTAGGACTAAGTTGTTCATAACTAGTCCTGTTTATTTCGATATAATGTTAGGTCTTGTTTAGGTTTTATGTCTGTCTTTGAATTTTGACTTTTAAAGTGATTTTATTCATTTTAGTTTAGTCGAACTGATGATGGAGCTGGACTCCGAAACGTTTTCAATGTTGATATGGTGAATTTTCTTGGCCTTTTCTTTGCTTTTAAATTCCTTGTTCTTCTGGAATACTGCTTTACTAAGTAGCACCATAACTACCCGGTAGAGTCCATAGACAATACTTATTTTGATAAAGACTATCCTATTATCACGTATAATTTAAACACGCCGCACATGTCAAGAAATATTTCTTCGGCCTCCATCTTTCCTGCATCGTGACAAGTCCTCACGCTTACACTGATCTGTAGAATGCACACCCTGAACTCAGACTGACCTATACAAGCGAGGGTATACGTACGAATTTAATGAATGAAATGCTTTTAAGGCGACCGAACAGTTCGGTTGGTAAGTCAACACTGGCTTGATTGCTTATAACTACGATTGTGAAGGAGGGACGTGGCCATTTTCAATTAGCAGACATCGACCAGGACCGTACATTCAATACCATAACCTAGCTAGCTGAAAGCCACGGCACACTAGAACTACAGTTTATCTGGAGTTCTGGATTTCAGTGTTCCAACTGGAGTACAGTTCCAAGTAGTTCTGGAGTTCAGTGTTCAACTGGAGTACAGTTCCAAGTAGTTCTGGATTTCAGTTCCAACTGGAGTTCAGTTCCAAGTAGTTCTGGATTTCAGTTCCAGCGCTTTAAGGTGGAAATCTCATACGCGGGAACCTTGAAACTGTCAAAGTGTTTCTAATGTGACTGATGTTATTCTCTCGTATGGCATTTCTTCGTATACCTGAGGAAGATAGAATGGTGAGATCATCGTTAAATCTCATGAACAATTGATCTGTCTGAACAGGATTGTGTTCAAGATTTCTTAAAATGCCGCGTAGATTGAGAACCCTTATCCTGGTATCATGACCATGGGTGTATTGTAGAGAGTTGGGACATTGGAAAGAACTGAGCCAGATTCATCGAAATTAAAAGAAATTAATATGCTTTCAACGAAAAAGTTCCTCATGTGACCCTCTTAATGAGGAACGCTTTCAAAACGCTGTGCTGCACCCGGCACGACTAAACGTTGACTGCATTTTTGAGGGTGTATGTGAGGGACATCACTGCAGTTGTAATTACAGTTTCGAAAATTGGTCGAGGAAAAATCAACCCTTTCCCGCCCGACGACGCAATTAGTGCTCAGGAGATTCAAGTAAACTCCAATAACTTTTCTCAGTGCATATTTTGTTAGCAAGCCTCTTAGAAGTTGTGTTATGCCGCCTCCTCCTCTTATAATTCACATTTTCCACTAACATAGCTCTTTTTCCACCTTATCCATGTCCTATACTGAATCATATTACGACTTTTGAACAAAATATTTATTCTTAACTCATTGAACTACAGAAATATTACCTTTTTCTGGTAAAGTTCTCAGAATGCCTTGATTACATCTCTGATGTTTTGAGTTAATTTTCATGTTTAGTAATAAAAATGTGGGTAAAATTTCTATTTTATCTCATGAAACTTCTACTAACTTTTTACTTATTCTTTTTATAATCGCTACTTATTTATCTATTCAATTCTTTTTGTTCACGGCAAATTAATGACAGTCACTCTCCTCTCTGTAGGAAGCAGGAATCTTTCGAATGTTTGGTGCTAACAAAATGTAGCCATTATTCAACACCTATCTTAATTGCCTATTTTCTGTTGTATATTTCTTGAAAACAAGCAAATTACGGAACAAAAAATATTTCACTGATCCAGGGTAAGCATTATTAATGTTCGGACAGTTGACTTCAAAACTCAGCCTATCTATCAATTACCCTAAATATTCTGTATCTCAAAATGTCAAGTAAATTATAAATAACATTAGGGATACTTTAAATGTTACTTAATTGTGCTGGGTGGGTCGTAATTGGAATAGGAATTTAAAAGATGGTAAGGACCTATCAAGATTTCTTTCGAATATGCAGAGCAGTGCAATTGTAAGTAGAAATAATGCAGTGAAGATAGTGCAGTAAATGCAAGAGATGTGCTCTATTGACATGTGATATAATTGTGATTAATTGGCTATCCTGATTGAGACGGCATCGATGATACGTTCATTAATTCATGAGTTGCATGAGTGTTGTGAACAGTTATTTAATTCATAAACAGCACTTCTATATGTAAATAAACGTGATTGTTGGCCGCGTGTCATCTTATTTGTCCTCAGGGGAACATAGCAACAAAAAATGCAAAGGCTACTCTCTGTTCTGTCCGTAATTCAAACTCGTTTATAGAACTAATGATTTGTCAACAGCGAACACATGGCTGCGCAAGAGTCATTACAAACTGACGGACGAAATGGGGTAAAATAAATGCATGCCCGAAATTTAGGTTATTAATTAGCTTTGAATATTAATAGACCGTTTTTAAACAATTATACCGATAAAATTACTATCTTGCATCTATCTAATTTACGCTTTGTAACTTCACTTAACTGCTAATATTTTATATTGAAGAATTTTTTCCTGGGTTACACTTTTTTTCAACTCTCCATATCTTGTTCCCTAGAGCAAATACATACAGGGCGCCCATTACTTAGTACTGCTATTTGAATCATGAATAAATAATTTTTAAAAATCTATTTAAATCATAAATGCTTCAATTATCCATCATAGTTTCGTCCAACAACGTACGTTTACGCATCACGGTTCACCTCAAAACTTCAATATTTAAATTTAAATTATAATCACTTCTCACTCTTTCCTCAAACATTTAACTCAACATATCCAAATTCCCCCAACTTTCATTATTCCAACTACAGTTTATTATTACAGTTACCTCTTAATTTCCCGGTCTGTCTACAGTAAATTTCTTACTTCCACCTAATTTCCAAAGATATATCAATTCCACATGTTAGCTCTGATCCCTAAAGTATAATTCAATCATCCAATTTTTAGACGGACAGACAGAGAGAAACATCTTTTCCGACACACCGCCATGTCGCTGCAATCATTCGCGTCTGATCCTGCATGTATCATGACGTCAATAATTTCTGACGCACTGTCTAGACAACGACAGCAGAACTCTAAACAATTTTCGGTGCGTTTCTCGTTGCCGAGTTTAGCTTTCGAACACAGAAATGAAAGCAGCGACGACGTCATTCACAGCCACTACGATTCAAGAGAAATTCATCAAACGGTCTTACGCAGATCATCCAAGGCCTAGTGTTTAAGGCATGTGAATCGTGGTTTTGTAAGACGAAATTGGGGCACGAATAGACTATATACGATTGTTTGTGACTGTATTTTCACAAGGTTTTGTGTAAAAAACCAATATGAATTTATAATTTATTTAATTTCTTAATTCAGAGTCATAATGGAGGAAATGCTGTATTATCGATTAGCTTACTATTTAATAATTCTAGTTGCTGTGAGCTCAAATGCCTACAATTACAGTTCAACTTAATAAAAATGTGAGTGCTTTATGAGCATAAAGACAGGACTCCATTTTCCAATTACTTGTATTCATATTGGTCGCTCTTTTGGACGAAAAAAGTCTAATATTTATTTTCTGTCTCTTCCAAATACTGGAAATTTTAAATAAAAAGTAATTAAGATATTATGGCTCATATGCATGCCCCTTAGAAGCAGCACGCTGGAAAGAGGCAGAGGCTTCTGACATGACATAAAAGAGATGCGAGTAGACATATATAGTAATACTATAGTAATACATAATTTCTCTATCGAATGAATGCTATACCTCAGCAGTAAGCAAGATTTTCGATACATGTGCAATTCTCCGGTCCTTGAAGTAAAAATTTTTATATACCCGAGTTCTGCAAAACATCTCAAGCATTATTTCCAACTTCAAATATATCATCGCCGTTTTAAATTACACAGCTTTCGATTTGTGAATAAACAAATCAATATTTTACATAACGCTTTGTTCTAAAAAGAAGATATCAACTGAGTCTTCTATTTCTGATTATCCATAGTATATTATTACTTCCAGAAACTTGCCTTTTAATCTACCGTTATCTGAAGAAAAGTTTCACTCACTGAAAATATAAATCAACAAATTCTCTGGTCATCAATCGCACGTGTATAATACTATAGTATTGCATAATTTCTGTATCGAATGAACGCTATTTCTCAGCATTGAGTAAGATTTTTGATGCACGTGCAATTCTCCCGTCCTTGAAGAAAACATTTTTAGCGCATTTTATCATTTATGGAAAAATAAATTCCCTATTGTGCTCGTCATGTCCGTTCTCTGTATGTAGGGCATTTGTATGTCCGTCTGTCTGTCCATCCGTGACTTCACGTTTTCGTCGGCGAGAAAATGCGCTCTCTGTCACTCATTGCAGTGAGTGCTGCATTATATTTTTTATACCTGGGTTCTGCAAAAAATCCCAAGCATTATTTCCAACTTCCAATAAATTATCGCCGTTTAAAAAAAAACAGCCATGGATTTGTGAATAAACAAATCAATATTTTACATAACGCTTTGTTCTAAAAAGAAGATATCAACTGAGTCTTCTATTTCTGATTATCCATAGTATATCTTACAAAAGGAACTTCACAAATCACTTCTAGACTTCTCATATATCCTCCATCATCAAGGATAAGATAGGATATATATCCTTCATCATCCTTTCATCTCTAGACTAAAACAATTTCCTTCGCTCTTTGGATATCCGTACACGTGGGAGGGCCCTTGCGTCCGCCTCCCCTCTCCCGTCCTGGTATCGAAAGTCGTTAATCTTAAACTGAAGCAAAACTCCAGCGTAGCTCACTAAAGCTACCACAATATGGCTTTTTTAATAATATATTTTATACGCGCCGTCACGTCATCGTCATTATTTACGTTCTGGCACTCGCCTACACCGGTTTATCTTGCCCGCCATTTTATATCGAGTACACTACATTTTATATCGAGTACACTCCATTATTGGCATACAGACACAGGTATATCCACTGAAATTTCCGTCCTCTTGACATTTGCATACAGTAATTTTTACATGCACCTGCCATTGTAAGAATGTCATACATGTTCACTCTTTAATATTTTTTGATTGCTAAGAATTTAGATTACTTCACAAAATCAAACCAGATAAATAAAGAAAAATATCAATTCATATTTATATAAATCGTTGAATACAGTGTACTGCTTCTGCTCGTGGGTCTAAGCTAAATTTTTGATAGGCATCTAAATAATTATGTGTTCTGAACGATTTTCTTATATATCATTAAGGAGCAGATCACTGCTAATAATAACTCCGGTGAACAAAGAATACGGTCGAATAGTTCAGAGTGGAAGATGCAGGATATAACTATTTAAAAATAACTGACGTGTTAATCTTACTTATATGGAGCCTAGTATATGGAACAGATGAATATGAATCATTGGATACGATTGGATATTTAATTTACGAGCCTAAGGTTTTGATGCGTGTCAGTGATGGTTGCTATCTGGCGGGGAGGTTGTAAATTTGGAATTTAGATGAAATCAGTTAGGACAGTTAGGAAATTTATTTACGTACAGTAGAGAATGTTTAGATCAGCAGAAATGTTTAGAACTGCTAATTCAGGCTCAGCAGTATGCTGACCTCGCTGATGATATGAGCGCTCGATTTTAGGTTAGATTTTTAGCTAAAATTTCTGACACTTACATCGTGATTTATTCTATTTGTCGGAGCATTTCTAATCCCCCTGCCAATTAAGGCAAATTGGGGGTAAAAATTTTGGTCGATCAGCAGAGATCGTAAGCCTAGCAGCACTTATATATACCCAAATGTTGTTCTGCCTTTTAGTCTGATTTTAAAACGAAATTTAATGGTTGTTTCAATAATTATACATTGGAATATAACTTTCTCTTGAAAGCAATTTATGGCACTTTAGTTTAAGAAAGACGTCAATAGGAACCTATTCAAGTTTTCAATTCTATTCAAAGCTATAAATATTGATGACTTCTGAGTCCAAAGTTTTCAAGACAATGAATTTCGAATTCCAACAAGAATCAACATTTTTTATTTATTCCTAACCTGACAATTTTTGCTCACAGATTTTTTAGGATATCACGGATTCCTTGCACTGTATCACGTGTGTTGAAAATACTCAAATATGCTCAGCTTTTCAATGAACTTCAAAGAGCGTCTCGAGTTTATGAAGGCGGGCACGTCTAAAGAATTGAATCCCTTCAAAGAAGTCGCTGCGATCTCGTCAGAATCTATGGCCGCCACGTCATTCCTAGATCACATAAAGGAATAATTCACGACTAACTCATATAGTTTATTGACGCGCCAATGAGCCATGCAAGTGAAAAATATCTCGAACCTGCGTCACATATCATGGACTCTCACGTGAAGCACCGACGGCAGGAGAAAATATTTTTCCTAAAAATGTGAACTGAGATTTAAGGCAAGTCCAGGACAATAATGCCATGATAAATGATAGTTTGATTTATTCAACATAATTTGATACACTGTCAAATAATTCTTAGAAAATCATTATTCGGTAACGACGCCGCTATTGAAGAATCTCAGCATTTTCAGCTCATAGCATCATAGTAATGACGGCATCAAGTTCTTCCGATACATATTTTCCGAGACTTTTATTCACAAATACCTACCCACCACACATCTGACGTCGAAACAAAATCGAATGAATATTGTTTTAACGAAATCTAATCGTAATTAACGATGTTTCAACGTTATTTTCCTGGAGTTTATTTGTCTGATGACGTACGTATCGTTATATAAATGTACAGTCCTCTGACACTAATGCTAATGTTTTAACACTATAATTAGTATTAAAACGACATATATCGCAGCCCCGCAGGCGTATCGCAGCCCCGCAGGCGTATCGACAACACACCGCAGGCGCAGGCAGCAAATTAGTCTCTCTGACATGCCCCGGACGCGGGATTGCATTGGGCGGCAGCAAAGCCAGGCTTTCTTGCGGCCGTAACAGGAAATATTATTTACCAGCTTCTCAGTATCCCATAAATGTTATTAGATTCTGCAGGATCCTGCCTCGGATGATAATGTTTATGGTCTTGACTATCGGGGACCTGGCGTAGTATTATAGTTTGTGTTGCAGGGGTGGAATGGTAGTGGCAGTTGTGGTAGCACAATAGGTAGTGCATGCCACGGTGGTGGAATGGTAGTGGCAGTTGTGGTAGCACAATAGGTAGTGCATGCCGCGGTGGTGGAAGTGTAGTGGCAGCTGTGGTAGCATGATAGGTAGTGCATGTAGCGGTGGTGGAAGTGTAGTGGCAGCTCTGGAAGTGATATTGAGAAAAATAGGCATCTGGCTGACTGTGAAATCAAAAGCAGATTCTTGCAATTGAAAAACAAAACACAGCGTTTAAGATTTTGTTGTATTATTCGCATGCCCAAGTTTTTGATGGTCCTTAATTATCATCCATGCATTATTTGCTTAAATTTATATTCTGCAAATTTTAATTTGAATGACATAGATCTTCCTGTCGATGTTGAAAGAAAAATGAAAAAAGAGGTGTCAAGGTTGCCTAGGCTGTTAAGCCTGCTGCCGATTCTGAGCACTGCAGAATTTTCCACAGCTCGTTGTAGGTCTCAAAAACACAATTCACTGCTTCAGTATTGATGTAAGTAACTGTCTGGGGCCATACTTTCATAACTCGCTAAGTGAACGTAAGTACTTACGCTCTATTTTCTTGTCTATGGTTGGTGGATATTGCTTGAAAGGCCGTCAATGATTGGCTGATGAACTTACGATCTCTTAACTTTTTTTGAAACTATAGGCCCCTGTGGCACGAAGCTGGGATCGAACCTACTACTCACTGCTCGATCTAATCGTAACCACTGGGCCATCTAGCCAATTTTTTTTTTCAAAATGCTAAACTCAATGAATTTTTTTTAATTCTAAAGTAAATGAGACATGCGTCATATATATCTTCATGAGTTGCGGAATTGGCAGCCTCATTTTTGTAGCGACAGAACCCTAAAATGTCCACACTTTGCGCAAAAAATCCAGCCTGGACTCATGAAACACTCAACCCAATACGTGACTTGTGTCCTTGAAGCCATTCAACGGCGCTTGCTTTTTTCTTGCAAGGCATCGGAGGGAAAAATGCTTGCAAGAAACGAGTGCTCTAGATAAAAATGTGTCAGACAAAGGGACCCGAAACTTCAAACGGCACGCAGTAAAGATGAATCTGAGTCGATGCTGGAAAATGGGACACGCTTTCTGGGGAAATTTTGGAAATGCGGGAAGAGTCGCTTGAGAAATATGAGTATATAGCTTTAATTCTAGATAAATTTGTTAAGGGATTGGAAAATTTTTACTCAAACCGGAAAATGTTCAGAATATGTCGTTAGGCGTGCTTCTGGAACAACAGATCGGAGCTCAGAACGTCAGAGCTTGGGTAACAGAAATAATTTAATACGAAACCATTCGGAATGAAATGACATCAAACTCATAAAATGAAAAAAAATGCATGCAACTCAAAACAAACTGCCGTGATTCACAGAAAATATGGGAAAAACGATAATAGACGGATGAAAAACACAAAACTTTGGGAAGATCGCCGATACAAATCTCATTTTCCACGATGTTCGGTGCCAAGAAAAATCCCGAGACAGTAACTCTGTTCATGGCGCTATACATTCTTACAGTCTTGGCTGAGGTCCAGACCGAGCCTTCAGAAGTCAAGTCGAGGCTAGGAATGAAGCTCCGAGCGTTGCTTGTCTTATAGCCAAAATGCTGGTTTATCTCCTAGTACTTAGCATAGAACTGAGCCTAGGAAGATATCTCGTTTGTATTTTAATGAAGTCATCCTAGCGCTGTGGTCATTTTTGATGAGAACACAAAACGATGCTTGGAGTTTAATTTTGTGTATTCAGCAGTTTATGTTCGACGCTAAAATATTTTTAACGCTTATGAGTCCTTGGCATCAACTTCAGCTCAGAAGCTTTTTACGTCTTTTTGAAGTAAATAAAATCGGTAAACAAATGTATGTTTGCTTCACGTTTAGATGTTTACGTATTATTTTCAATATTGATTTACAGGCCCAGTTATCTTTTGCTTCGTTAGGTTTTTTGCTTTGAAGAAATCTAGAAACCTATAATGCTAGTGCCTCAGTTTTTGATGAAAGTCGTTCTTAGAAATATTCTTCTGTTGATTGCATCAATATTTATTATATTTTTCTACATATTCTGAGTTCAAGTACCGTAATTTAAGTACTTCGGTAAGCATCTGCGTCCGTAACTGTGTTAGGAACAGATTCAGTTGAAAATGTTCGAGAACCGTTCCAGAAGATTTTTATTTGTTCATCACATCTTGAAATGGATTTTTAAACGTGATTTTCTCCCGTTTTCTAGTTCAACAAGGACACTGAAATTCTATCGGAATGCTCGAGCACAATGCGAGGCTCTCATTTTTAAACAAATGACACTTAAATAAACTTGATACTTCTTATTCCTCATTTGAATAACGTAAAAAAGTGAATATATTAAGGCATGTGAGATTTTTTCTCCTTTTTTACCACGAATACTGAAGCTTTGTGTTAAGATTTGAATTCGGGATAGTACCCATTTCAGAAATTTATCGTGCTGTTATCTCTGAATTTATAATGGTTTGATAAGGGCTTTCGGCGATAAAGAGAGTAATTCTGTAGTGCCTTGGCATGAAGTTCTTTTAGCTCTTAACTCCTTCCCAGTGATGAATACAGACAACTGTTATTTTTATGTATAAACTAAAAAACTTTTCATTTACTGCAATCATGAATAGGAAGAGTTTCTGTATATTTCCTGAAGTAACGCATGAATTTAGTAAGATTTCATGAATGAATGATGTGGAAATTAGCATTTCTGGTATTACCGGAATAGAATTGAGAACGGTGCTGCTGGTGACTATATATATGCAGGAGATGATTGCTTAAATCAGGTAGATATGCAATCGGCTCCTGATCAACTGAATGATAAATGAAAGAGCGATTATTAATCTCTAAGGGGTTAATCCAAACTTACCGTAAGTTTTCGAGTTAAGCGAATGCTAAATTCAGTATATGGTAAATTCAGCGAATGCTAAATTCAAATAAACTTTTTACATTACATTACGGGAAAAAATGTGTTTCCTGTAATGTAATGTGTTTCCCGCAGTTCTGTGTTTTTTAGAGGTATATTAGTGGTGGTAATCTCCTATAAGACTAATAGCCGATACGTTTGTCGCACCTGATTTAGCTTTCTACATCTCTTGGATGAATACAATCCTAACAGTTTGTTTTAAAGATAAATGCAAACTGGCAATATTCTTTGTTTACTTTTAAGTGGTTAGAAAGATGGAACTATTTATTCAACAGTCATCTACGTACGGTTCTTTTTTATCCTTTAAGCTTTATTTTCACGAAATTCCAGTAATTTTCTTGCCATTCGAACTTTTTGGAAATACCTTTATTTGCTTTACAAGCGCACTCTTTAAAGCCACTTCTTAGCAGATTTTTTTTTCAATAGCCATTACGGTCTTGGTTTACTCAACTGTGTGAAGGTTTTGAAAAGGTTTTTAAAACAGTAATTGGTTTTCAGCAGAGGCCTGGTTTTACGATTGAGTTTCAGTAGAACGTTCGTTCTCATTAGCAAAATTGTTGCTGAAGTTCAATTGTTCGCTGCTCTAGTTTTGGAAGTTTCAGCTAATAATATAGATACTTTTTCAGTAGTAAAAATTTACGTATGTGGGGAATTGAAATTCCCATAACAATTGGGAACGAACTAACTGTAAGTTTGTTGATATTGTAATGTTAGAGAAAATGCACTAATGGGCGGAAACAAGTGTTTTTCAATATTTTACATAATCAAGTGATGAAAGTTAATAAAAATCGTTCCTTCTTATAGAAATAATAATTAATTCTTTTTTGATATTATAGTTTGCTTGTTTTAAATATATATATATGAAACGTTAATCTTTTGCATAGTTGAGTTGGTAAATACATTTTTATATTAGAATGAACCTTAGTGCATTCTAAAACAACAATAAAACCTAAAACAGCATCTAATATCGAAGTGTGCATCTAAAATTGTTTACATGCTTATGTTTTCTACTTCGCGTTCATTTTGATATATTATAATTCATCAAAGATTTCGATAAAAGTTTCCGTTTTTTCGGATCCATGTTTTTTTTACAAAGCACGTATGGTATGCGGAACCAAGTATTTCAGCCAGCCCTCATCATAACACGCCTAAATTCTTAAGATTTTATAGTGGATCAAATGAGCAAATTAATTAAGTTGTTCGTATTCTTAATTAAATTGCTTCTAGCTAAATGAAGAGTGCGTTGTTCGTAAAGTTTGTACCGTTTCTTGCCAATATTTAATAAAACATATACGTGCTTTAACAATATTTTCGCTGCCGATGTCTCTACAGAAATTAATCTAAACGCTTCTCTACACTGTTAGAAAAATTACCGTTAACGGTATTACCGGCATTTCAGTAGCCGGTCGGCACGTGAAAAGAAACACCGTGTCGCCGTTTTTATTCCAATTTAACACTAGAAATCCGTAAAACATCTGATAAAAACGGCGAAACAGTTTATGTTCACGTGGCGACCGGCCACTAGAATGCCGGTGGGACCGTTTTTTCACCGTTTTTTCTAACAGTGTAATAATTTCACCCAGCGAGAAGTACAAACTTCATTCGAGTATTTCGATCAAGAAGAATGCATTTTAGATGATAAAATCTCAAAATCTCGGTCACGAACTGGTATCCATTTCCGACAACGGGAGCGAGTGCCATCTTTTCCTGGACAATCTCATCCGAAGGCACGAAATTCATCAATCGCCGTCGACTGGCCCATTCACCAGATAAGGAGACTCGCGACAGTTCAATATAAATCTAAACTTCCAACATGTGTTGAATTTACTGATTTTGGGACAGTGGTCTGATTAGAAGATTTGGACCTTCGCAAGAAGAACCTTAAAAAATGTTTCGGTTCCCTGTATTTCTTATCAAGAATTTTATACAGCGTTTCGATACTCTTGTAAGTATATAAAACTAGGATACTAGTTAGATACTATATACTACATACTAGGTACTCACTAGGATACTACAAGGATACACACAAAATTCTTGCGAACGTACAAGAACAGTTCCGTGCACCTTCCCTGGAAGCGTTAGGCGAGTTACGAGTTGGTTTACGTTAGTATATCAGTCGGTGTAATTACTCAGTTGGTCTAATTTGCCATACACTAATTTAGTATCATTATGAATCATCAATCATCACCAGGAGAATGGTCAATCATCAGATATCAGTCAACTGAATTGCAAATCATAAATTTCCCCGCGTTAAATGCATCAATCATGTTTATCAAACACTCAGAAGCATCTTCCATCATGAAGTATGAGCATATGGAATAGTTTATTTTAACTCAGAAGAAAAATTAATTATTCATCAAAACAACTCAATATAATTTTCAATCATCACTTATCTTTCATGTCACAGATTATCGTTCAAAATAATCAGCAACCAACAGTACACAATATTAATCAGTAAAATATTCATGTATCACACAATATCCTCATCATTTTTCAGCCGGTAGAATCATTATTAATCACTCAAAAGAATAAAAATCAACGATCATCTTCCTAAAAAATCATTAACTAAGACAGTCAAATCTTCAGTTAGCAACAATTACTTCAAAGTATCATAACTGTATTATTTATTATTTGTAATTAATCAGAAAATATGAAAATTTATTAACTAAATTATTTAATTTATGCTCTACAAAAGCAAAGGAGATTAAAAAAAGCCATGAAAATGGTGTGAAATCAAATGAACGTCTAATTATTTCAGAGGATTTGCCAAGCAAACAAAAGAATTTTCGAACATGAGTCCCCGTAACAACATGTCTGCTCCATGTATGTCTCTCACAACATGTCTGCTCCATGCATGTTTCTCACAACATGTCTGCTCCATGCATGTCTCTCACAACATGTCTGCTCCATGCATGTCTCTCACAACATGTCTGCTGTTAGTGCTGCGCTGTTAGTGCTGCGCTGTTAGTGCTGTGCTGTTAGTGCTGGATGTAGCTACAATATTTCACTATGTATTGCCGAATGTAAGCAACAATATTTCACCGAACGGATGATAGAGTGGCAACATATTTCTCCATGTTTGCTCCATGTTGGCTCCACTTGATATATTGTTTTGTTCATAACCTGATGCTGCTGCTGCCCAAAAAAACATTGCTGCTCATGTTGCTGCTCATGTTGCTCATGTTGCTGCTCATGTTGCTGCTCATGTTGCTCATGAGCGCTGCATAGCTGCTCATACTTCAATGTATTGCTGGAATCTCGCGCACTTGCTGGTTCATTTCAAAGTAGATATTTATTTACATCATCGCTTTTATATGTCGGGATATAATTTTTTAAAGAATAAAAATATATTTCTGCTTAAATTTCAGTTAATTCAAATATTTATATTTTATCTTGTCTCTCAAACTTCCAGTCGAATTTTTCATAAGCATTTTACCCTTCATCAATAAGGCTGAAGGGTAATAACTATTGACGGTATTGGAAGTACAGTACGTATTTCTAAACACATTTTGGCTTCTGCTTAACAAGTATAATTTTTTCCAGCAGGATTTTACGGCAAATTTTCACGAAAAAATATTTGAGTTTAAATTCCTGCACGTGCATCTGAAGTTTGTATTCAAAATAGCTTTGGCATTTCTGTTTTATAATTTTTGCGACTTCTGATGTTCTTGCTAAATAACGATTGAAGCTATATGGAAAATATAACAAAAAAATTGATTTCTTATCAGTTCTAAATCGCCTTTATCAGTCTCACAACGTTGACAATAAAATATAATTAATTCAATTGAAAGTATAGCTGTTAATTTGTAATGCATATGGTAATGAGTAGTGTTACAACGTTGCAAGTAGTGTTGCGAAGAATAAAATCAAAAGTTAATATAATTATCCATCACTATTAATTAACCATTATCAGGTCGCAATTGAGGCACACAGCAAAGATGAGGCACAATCTTGAGGCTCACATCATGATTGTCGAATCTCTGAAGTCAAAAATCCACATTTTTGAACGAGTGTTAAGTACAGACGATCGAGGTTAGCTTTGATGAAACAAAAGAAACAACATATTTGTGAAAATGTATTCTTCAAACAAAGAGACTTAGACTATTGTATAAACAAATTAAATAATCAGTACTACTTCGCAAGCTCATAATATCAACTACTAATTAATCTTCAAATGAAATAGATTTCTCTCAACGTAAATAAAGCATTGATCAATGTGATTATCACTACAAAGATCAGTGTGATCGTTGTCTGTGTGTAGAGTTGATGTGCCAAGGATTACAAAAAATAAGTGCAACAGTTCAATAACGCGTGGACGTGAAAAAGAAAATAAAGATAATGAAAAGAGAATTTAGTTGAAATATAATTACGTGAATATTATACAGGTAAGAAAATTTTCTGTCTATGCGAAATAGGAGTAGACACAATAGGATGCTCTACGTAAAATCCATTCAAAACATTGTTTGCCAAGAATGGTAAATGCAGAAATGCTTGCCCAATTCTTCGTAAAAATACAAATATATATTTTAGATCGTAAAACTAAAAAAGAATAAAGAAAAAAAAACAAGTATTTAAACAAAGTTACAAGATATATAAAAATATTTTAATTGAGATTAAAAAGTATAGAAATAAATAGAATAAAGACTAAAAAAACGGAGGCGAAAATTTAAGACTGATAAAAATGAAATAAAAATCTGATGAAGACATGTGCATGAGATAACTTCAAATAAACTAGCAGGTTAGCCCCCGGCAAATTTCGGATAGTGTCATCCTGAATCTCTAAAATATTAAGTCTTTAATTAGAGTAAAACTTACATTTCACTTTCCCAAACCAATCAAATAAAACCTACATATCACATAGAATCTTCGAATATGTCATTTCAGGCTTATATTGTATACATAAAAAATTGTACACAAAATAAAATGTTGTGTCTGAATTTAAATAATAGAAACCATCATTTAACGTTTTCAGAATTTAATTTCAATTTTTTATTGAACCATATCCTTCCAGTGTCGGCATGTCTTTCAAATCTCATTTGCTGAACAAAATGTCATGTCTCGGCAGTAACCTACGTTAGTAGGTGACTACTAAGTAACCTACGGTAGTAGGTGCCTACTAATTTAGCTACGTTACTATTCGTAGTTGCCTACCAATTAGGCTACGTTAGTAGCAGACAACGAATGTAAGTTACCTATTCACGTTAGTGCAATGCTACAGGAATTCATTATTATAAAAGTTCAATATAAAATGATACGAATATCTTGATTCCTAATATATTTTCTCGTGTTTATGATGCCCATTTTTGTGATTTTAAGCTTCAAATGCTCACTATGGTTCTCGAGTGAATTGATCCAATTCTTAGAATGAATTTCCGTGCCATTTCTCAAAGCCTGAGCTTGATTGAATTTTTTGGCGTTCTTTTGTGTACCAGAACTGCCAGGGCCAACCGCTTTAGCCGAAGATTATAATTAGGTTAGTCATCTACTGATTAAACGGCTCGTTCACCGCATTAATTTGTCTTTCTTGCTGCCAATTTCGGCAATTAGTCGCTTAATTTAGATATGGAGCTTGTGCTTTATATAAGCAAATTTCCCCTCGAGTCGCTGATACCATACAGTTTCTTTTCTAATTATAATGGTTCTTGTCCTAATTTATTTATTATTACTTATTAATAATAGTAATAATAATAGTAATTTTTATTACCATTATTTCTTTGAATTGATACACACAGGCATAACTGACATCGTCAGAAAAGTATTAATGTCACTTATTTGCTTAAATCGCAAGTTGACTAAAAATTTAAAAGCAAAGAATAGCTTAGGCCCAGTTTAAATTCAGCTGTGAGCTCCTATCCCCCTGAAATTGTGAATAGATAGGTTTTTATGCCCTATTACTTGTAAATTTAGGTTCTAATTGTGTTCTGTGCTTTCAATTGTATTAACTTGTGACTTTCTATGTATGTTCTAGATTCTACGAACTGACGATTTAGCTGGACTCCGAAACGTTTTCTATAAAGATATGAATTTTTGTGGACCATTCTTTGCTTTTAAATTTTTTGACATCGTCAGAGTTATATCAACTACAAAGCAAAGTTCAACCATTCATTTAAAAATTTTATTTTCAAATTTTTTTCCTCACCAGTTTCACACAAGACACGCTGCGGTTGATTTTTCACATTTTTTTTCAAATGAATAATTCGTTCGACGGCAGAACACTGCTGAAATAAGTG
This sequence comes from Hyalella azteca, assembly GCF_000764305.2. Taxonomy (NCBI): domain Eukaryota; kingdom Metazoa; phylum Arthropoda; class Malacostraca; order Amphipoda; family Hyalellidae; genus Hyalella; species Hyalella azteca. The sequence continues at coordinate 72,116 of NW_025935184.1, read as the reverse complement.
CAAGGCTTTTCCCGAGCATTCATTACAGAAATAGAACGCTAAATATCATAAGGTTTCTATAATGGCTTCTTTCATGGAATGAATCCTTACAAGCGCGCCATGAGGGAGATGTTGTGACACAGAGCCATGAATATGAGGTGCATGTTTGTCACTCCTGCATGTCAAACAGTCAGGGCAGGACTCAGACAAACATATGAGCAGCATGTTTGTCACTCCTGCATGTCAAACAGTCAGGGCAAGACTCAGACAAACATATGAGCTGCATGTTTGCTGTGCCTGCATGTCAAACAGTCATGACAAAAAACAACATGTCGACGCCCCGACACGGTTTATCATTCCCCGCAATTCATGATAAATGATAAATCACCGTAACGGCGAGACGGCTGCTAATGGTGCATTTTTATTCAGTTCATTTTATTTTTCACCCCGAAATAGAATGGTTTAAAAAGAATTACAGCGATATGAACGTGCAACATTTGAAATAATCAGATATTATTTTGAAATATGATAGAAATCATAAATTTTATAGCGTCATGTTGGCCGCAGAATGTAGCATATTTCATAGCGTCATGATGGCGGCTGAATAAAGCATATTTTTGTTTAATAAGAAAGTTTGCAACGCTGTAGCAATTCCATTATTAAAGAAAACATTATTTGAACATCAAATAATCTATTTACTCATTTAGCGTTCGGTGTTAAAATCTGATATATTAAATAAGATTGTTCTAAATTCCTTATGAGTGTTTCCAATATCCGAGTTTTTAGCAATTTCAGTTATTTGATAGAGCTTTTAGAATTATTTTTTAGTTTTTCTCGAAAAAAACGCATGTAAAAAATTCCGCAGGAGCCAAATGTTAAGCATGCAGATTAGACTCCAGAGTCGCTTTACAACGAAGACCCGCACAGAAATAAATTCAAGTGGCCTTTATTTTTAATTTTTTTACTTGCCTTGCAATTTCGTAAGTTTAACTGCAGTTGTTTAACTTTTACGAGTTAAGCCATTTCTCCCTCACGAGGACGACTGCAGGCTGAATTTCAGGACCAGTTCCACTTCGGGAGATTTTCTTCAACACATTAAACGCCGAATTTATTTCGAGGTGTGAAGTTCTTAATCTATTTTTGAGTTTAAAGCAAAATAAATTAACAAGTTGTTCCATATTATGACGACGAATGAGATGAGTGGACATTGTAACCGCCAGAAAAAAACACCTAACAAGACTGCGTTAAAAGAAGAGGCAAAAACTAGCAAATGTTTAGCGGGCAGCGAGACACAAGTTCACAGGACTCTTGATCTTCTGAGAATGCTGGTCTTAAAGCAGAGCTACTTGCACGCTAGTCCAATTTGGTCATCGACGTTGTTGACCGAAATTTTTCTTTCACGGATGATTTATTTCCATGATTTAGTATTGACAATCATCCTTTTTTAGAATTAATTATTATTAGGCCTTATTGGTTCATTAGCTGCATTCTGACCCTGTTATTCGTTAGTGGCAATTTGCCTTTTTTGATTTGTCGGTGGCAGTCTGGTATCTTATGATCTACTGTAGTGACCTGGCTTTATTTGTTCATCGATGGTAATCTGGTCTTCATTAGTGACAATCTGGCCTCTTTGTTCATTTGCGGCAGTCTGGCCATAAGTTTTTGTCTGTGGCGGTCTGGCCTCTTTGTTCATTTGCGGCAGTCTGGCCATAAGTTTTTGTCTATGGCAGTCTGGCCTCTTTGTTCATTTGCGGCAGTCTCACCATAATTTTTTGTCAGTTTCAGTGGGGCCAAACCGGTAGTTCAGTGGCACTCTCGCCTCTTCGTTATCATTAGCAGTCTGGCCATATCGGTTCGTCGGTGTCAATCTTGCCTTATTGTTCATTAGTGGCCAATATGCTATGTTATTTAATCAATGGCAGTCTATGATATCGGTTCGCCAGTGGCAGGCTGGCCTTATTTTTCACAAGTTACAACGTCTCACTATATAAACAGGCCTTATTTCGAGTCTCTGTTGGCTGACGCGCGTCCTCCGTTTGGGCATTGTAACTGGTCCTGATCCCAGAAGTATTTTCAGGCAGCGATTCTGGTTCTATTTACCAAGATTTGTTCTCACATAACCCCTGTAATTGGTTGCAAGCAACTCTCATATTAGTGAGGTTCCTCATAATTGTCGGTATAAGGCATCCATAAATTAAAGGCCTCATAAATGGCTGCTTGAGGTCCCCATAAAATAGAAGTTCCCGGCAATTAGTGGTGCCAGACTGCATCATCATTTACGTGCTATTGGCAATTGGAAATTCTTAGCATGTTAAAATACGCAAGAAATTGCGGGCCGAGTAAATTGGTTGTAGCAAACCAATTTTAGAGACCAAAGACCATTATAATTATTTAAATATTATTATTTTGGGGCGCCTGGGAATATATGTTCGCCACATTGTTCCATTGTTCATGTAGCCTCTTGTCGCTCTAGGTGGCGTGATTGGCTTGAATGGTTTGAGTGGCTTTAGTGGCATGAGTGGCATGAGTGTCTTGAGTGGCTTGAGTGGCATGAATGGCTTGAGTGGCTTGAGTGGCATGAGTGGCATGAGTGGCATGAGTGGCTTGAGTGGCATGAGTGGCATGAGTGGCATGAGTGGCATGAGTGGCTTGAGTGGCTGCAAAGTGGTGGTGTCGTAAACAAGACAAGGTCTAAATAGACAAATAAATTCGCAGCAATTGAAGCCTTTTGAACCTGCTTATTTTGGGAACTCGTAATAAAAAGAACATTGCAAGGAGTTCGTAAGTTTTGTAATTGGTAATCTAACTTACTTGATTTAAAATATATATTCTCTCATATGACTAATATTACTCTAATCGCGACATATATTCTCGCAAAAATTAGTAAAAACTAACAAGATGTTTGTAAAAATTAATCTCATTTCCATTCTTGCAAAAATTGTGATTTGTGATTTATAAGATTTAAATTGCAAGAATTAATTAAATTGTGATTAATTCACAATCACAATTAATTAAATTGTGATGATTAATTAAAAATTGTGATTTATAAGATTTGTTGCACGACAATATTTTAATTAAGCATTAGTAACTATTGGATTTTGAAACAAGGTCTTGGAATATGATTCTTTATGAATATTTCTCATTTCCATCTTGATGGTTATGGCCCATCTCGATGAAAAACATATTAATATATTCGATCGAGTTCATTAAGATCTTGTCAATCGTTTATATGCGTGCGCCGCGTTTTTTCGGGCAGAAAATTCTCAGGACAAACCGTATTATGTTACCTTTAATACGGTTTGTTAATGTTACCTTAACTCAGGACAAACCGTATTATGTTACCTTAATGTTAATTTCTCGGGATAAAATACGAAGAGATTTTACAGTTGCGAGAAGCGATTAGAAAATTTCCTCGAGTAATTTTTAAAATGAGTAATAAAAAAAATTCTTTGCCTTCTCTGGGAACTCATGTGCTACTGATGAACGAAAAAAATAGGGAGCGTTGTTTTCAGTAGATATAAGTGCATTTTTAGTTATCAACGAGCACTAAAATAGTGAGAAAACGTACGAAAAAGAATTTATAGTTAGAAAATATTCCCCGCCAAGTTTACCGTCCGCCTTCAATGTTATTACATTATCTTTCAATTTGATCTACTGAAATGGATCGACAGGATTAATAGATTGATAGAAAGAAAACACCAGAATTAATTGAACTCTATACCAACCACCCGCTCCATGTCGTAAGTTGGAAACCTGTTGTGATTTTATCCCTCCATGTAAATGATGAGAAGAAAAATTTGATTGACGGACAGAAAACATAAGAATGGGGAGCCCGTTGTGGCATGAGTGGCATGAGTGTCTTGAGTGGCTTGAGTGGCATGAATGGTTTGAGTGGCTTTAGTGGCATGAGTGGCATGAGTGTCTTGAGTGGCTTGAGTGGCATGAGTGGCATGAGTGGCTTGAGTGGCATGAGTGGCTTGAGTGGCTGCGAAGTGGTGGTGTCGTAAACAAGACAAGGTCTAAATAGACAAATAAATTCGCAGCAATTGAAGCCTTTTGAACCTGCTTATTTTGGGAACTCGTAATAAAAAGAACATTGCAAGGAGTTCGTAAGTTTTGTAATTGGTAATCTAACTTACTTGATTTAAAATATATATTCTCTCATATGACTAATATTACTCTAATCGCGACATATATTCTCGCAAAAATTAGTAAAAACTAACAAGATGTTTGTAAAAATTAATCTCATTTCCATTCTTGCAAAAATTGTGATTTGTGATTTATAAGATTTAAATTGCAAGAATTAATTAAATTGTGATTAATTCACAATCACAATTAATTAAATTGTGATGATTAATTAAAAATTGTGATTTATAAGATTTGTTGCACGACAATATTTTAATTAAGCATTAGTAACTATTGGATTTTGAAACAAGGTCTTGGAATATGATTCTTTATGAATATTTCTCATTTCCATCTTGATGGTTATGGCCCATCTCGATGAAAAACATATTAATATATTCGATCGAGTTCATTAAGATCTTGTCAATCGTTTATATGCGTGCGCCGCGTTTTTTCGGGCAGAAAATTCTCAGGACAAACCGTATTATGTTACCTTTAATACGGTTTGTTAATGTTACCTTAACTCAGGACAAACCGTATTATGTTACCTTAATGTTAATTTCTCGGGATAAAATACGAAGAGATTTTACAGTTGCGAGAAGCGATTAGAAAATTTCCTCGAGTAATTTTTAAAATGAGTAATAAAAAAAATTCTTTGCCTTCTCTGGGAACTCATGTGCTACTGATGAACGAAAAAAATAGGGAGCGTTGTTTTCAGTAGATATAAGTGCATTTTTAGTTATCAACGAGCACTAAAATAGTGAGAAAACGTACGAAAAAGAATTTATAGTTAGAAAATATTCCCCGCCAAGTTTACCGTCCGCCTTCAATGTTATTACATTATCTTTCAATTTGATCTACTGAAATGGATCGACAGGATTAATAGATTGATAGAAAGAAAACACCAGAATTAATTGAACTCTATACCAACCACCCGCTCCATGTCGTAAGTTGGAAACCTGTTGTGATTTTATCCCTCCATGTAAATGATGAGAAGAAAAATTTGATTGACGGACAGAAAACATAAGAATGGGGAGCCCGTTAAGCAAAAACATCGTAAGCTAGAGGCAGTTCAAACACTCACATTTCACCACATCCACTAAAAGGCCTTTTAACAAACACATACAAATAAATCCAGCTGGAACTGTCGGGTGCATGAAACTCTACGGGAACGTGCACGCATAAATTGCCTTTTGCGACACTAAACCAAATTCCGGCATCACGGAAGCTACTTTATGGGCAGCAAAGGGTCACATAAGGGTACGAGAGCGTCCATATTTTATTTAATATTTAATAATGATGGGTGGGCTGGTGGATTATATTATATTAACTGTAATGATGGATAGAGTGTGAGCCATAGAACACTGACGCGATACGATAATTATTTATATTTTTCGGCCACCTGATATCTATGAACATCATCGCAACTCTTCATATTTGAATTTGAATGTTAGAAGCTGAATATTGTTTTTGGGAAGCGTGAAACATATGTATACTTAGCGCACTTATGTTTCTTATTAATATAATATTTGTGTCCTGAACTAATTTTCGATCAGGAGTCAATAAGTCAGAAAAATTGTTATAATATGAAAGAATTCAGTCTAATTTTTTTAGCGATTTTTTATTCAAATAGCGATATGCAAACTACCATGAATAATAACTAATTGATGTTATATCACCGACTTATAAGAGCATTTTATTAACCCTCATTTTATTAACATGACCTCGCCGCCCTAATTTCGTAATGAATAAATCTTCATAAGATGACTTCAACTCAAATTCCTGAACTGTACCATTAAAACTCCCTTAAGTACACGTAGCGGCCCAAGTACACGTAGCGGCCCAAGTACACGTAGCGACCCAAGTACACGTAGCTAGCGGCCCAAGTACACGTAGCAGCCCAAGTACACGTAGCAGCCCAAGTACACGTAGCGGCCCAAGTACACGTAGCTACTCAGGTATCGGTCAGTTTATCGCCTGTGGTTGGTCCGTTTAGTTTGAAAGCTGTTAGTGATTGGCTAGCAGAGTAACGAACTCGTGACTTTTTAGCGCATTTTCTCATTTATGGAAAAAATGCACTATTGTGCTCGCCATGTTCGTCTGTCTATGCGTCTGTCTGTCAGGCTTTTTTCTGTCTGTCAGGCTTTTGTCCATCCGTCTTTTTGCTGTCTGTCCGTCTGTCTGTCCGTCCGTGACTTAACGTTGTCATCGACGAGAAAATGCGCTCTCTGTCACTCACTGCAGTGAGAACTGAGTTATATTTTTTTAGATAGTGCAGATTACAGGCTGCAGCGCTGTACACGGTCGGCCTACAAGAAACATTTCGTGTTAGAGAAACCTGAGCGAGGATCACAACTCGGTCTGAAGCAAATAACGCGCTGAGAAAACTAAATCTTTGCCTGGGCCTATACTTTCAAAAAAAGTTATGAGATCGAAGTTAATCAGCCAATCATTGACTGCCTTTCAAGCAAAATCCAACAATCATAGACAAGAAAATAGAGTGTAAGTACTTACGTTCACTTAGCGAGTTCTGAAAGTATGGCCCCTGGTGTTAGAGCAGACTATCTTCGGTCAATTAACACTCACCTTTTCTGATGACTGCAGCAACACCAGACAAGCCGTCCGGCTTAGTGCGAGCTTGGGAAATAGCGAATAATTCTAGATGATATCTTTAAGGAAATGGAGGGAAATTTTTTTGATCCGATTATGCTTTATTGTTTTACGTCACTCGGTTATATCAAGATAAGAAGCATGCATTTTCCTTACTTCACGATTGATTTATAAAATTAGTTGAATTTTTTACATAGCTGTATTTAAGTTAAGCAATTATCTATAATTTTTAGCTTATTATAATGTTATTTGTCAAGTTCATCTAATGAGTATTTTTCAGTAACGGAACGAAATTTATGTTTTCTTCTTGAACAACAAAATTATCTCGTTATTAAAATGGAAGCATAATGTTTAGGTAATATTTACGGTCTTAACCTTTATCTACGTAAAGTTTTTACAATCAGCCTCATTAATTGAAAATTTGCTCGGCTCTGAAAGTTAAACAATGCCGTATCATATCATCAACATTCTACAGCGATTCATGTATATAATTTTAAATATGACCACCAATAAGACGCGAAACTTTATATAGAAGTACCTATTATATAAAAATTATTTAACGGTCAGCTTTATGACAAAGATCGCACTTTATGGCAAAGATCACAAAGACCAAATTTTTCGTAAAGCCATACAATAAACTGCAATGTTTCACCTCATGGCAATTAACTATAACCACTACTATGAACGTACCTTGATTACATGATACAACAATTAAAGCCTTAATGGTTGATGTTCTAGTAATGCTATAAGAAATCTATTATTTATTTACACGCTTTAGTCACATTCCAATTATTACAGACTTTTAATCGCTTTAAAATAAATAAATTTCTAGATTTAAGAAAACCTCACTAAACGCAAAAGCTCAACAGGATTTACACGCAGTATAGTTATATTCCCCCTTTTTATTCCACAAAAAAGCTATACAATAAATTGTAAGATTATTATGTTAATATGCTTTACATTTACATACGCGTTAAACATTTGTGTACAGTCGTGGAATGAGAATTTCTTATAAATTGTAAAAAATTAAAAATGCTATGACGATTCACATGAAAACTCACATATTGCATGGCGTCTCATCAGAAAAATTGATGTTCCTCAATTTATAATGAAATCACGCTAAATATTTTTAAATCACGAAAAAGTCTAATGCGTCACCTAATAACTTTAACATCATCTTCATATAAAATTAAGCATTGCACAGGATCACGATTCAAATTGTTGCTAATAGTAGTTGTGTATAAGTAGAATTGAAAGAAACTATTAATGGTTCTTAAACAATAATCACTATATTCTATCACTCCATTACAATTTGCTTAGCGTTTGGAGCTGCACACGAAGACAAACAGTTTAAATAAAAACATATTTATTAATAAATTAATACACTTCAATATCGAGAATAACATAACATGTAACTAATAACTTGTTCATTTGCCAAAATAGCACGAAAAAAGCACCAGAAGGCCTTGTTCTTACAAGAAAGAAAACAATGAAATGTGCTTCCCTTGAGCATGGAATTGAAGTTGAAAATATCTGCGATTGACAGGATTACTGCACATATAATTGATATTCTACATCTAAAATATGTTAATCTTATTAGAATTCAAGAATTCAATATTTTATATAAAGAAAAAGAAAATAATTGCATACTTTGAATAATGCAGAGGAAATAATAATATTTTTTACACGAATTTAGGACATATATAAAATGGTAAGAAGATATTATATCAGTACACTTTGAATAAATTAATCGATTTTACTTATTTAAGTTAACACAGAGCCTTAACTTATATAATAACATTGTGCAATAGGCGTCACATCACTCATACATCTCCCATGGATTATAAACAATAAATTGGTTACACACATTAGCATATATATATATAATATATAATATATATAGCATTAAACCTCGTTCTTCGGAGCAAAATTTGTACATTGACTGAACAGATAACTACAGCGTATATATATAAGGAACAGAAACTTTAATATTTAGCGGAGATCTGAAGAAAGTCTGGTACAGCGCAGCGCCTGAGCAGGGAGTTGCTCATGACTATTTAAATTAGATTGAGCTTTGTTCTCTTGACGTTAATTGTTCAATAAGAAAGTGTTTACTTGTTCTTTTTAATATTTTTGTGCCACATCTGAAGAGGGTTAAGAACAGTAATGGGACGGAGAAACTGTCCTAGGTTTTATAATAATTTATTAGTTATGTGTTGACGCTCGCTTAATATAAAGGGTATCATCAAATATCACTGAAATAAACAGAAAATGAAATTAATAATAAGTCTAATGAAAGCAATTCAGTAAACAGCATTAAGGAATGATCGAAGTATAGAAAACTAGAAACAAGTAAGAAGTAAAAAACCTGAATAATGTAGGCAAGCGATCATAGGTAAGCTGATCATTGATTCAGGTGGTTTTCTGGAATTCACCCTAAGAAGCATATACATAAAATATTTCAGTAAGTATTATATTTCATTCAACGAACTAATGCTTGTGAATATGTAAATAAAATTATATCGCGGTCAATCGGTTGGAAGAAAATTCCAGTCATCGCCGGCTGGAAGGGAGGTTTGAGCAGAAAGTATATTCTGCTTATTAAATAAGCAAAATAATAAATTATTTATTAAGAATGTTATGAAAATGAAACTAAATATTCAATTAAAGCGACAAAAATTTCCGAACAAAAAATCGTTATATATGGTTGTCAAATGAATGATGTATTTCTGTAGTTCTAATTAAGAAATGTATAGGAATGAAGTTCAAATTAATGTTTTTCTAAACCTTAACACTTTGCTGGCAGTCTAAAACTTTTCTAAATCACACACATAAATGGTAGCAGAATTTATAATTTGTTAGAGCAAAGGTCCCTGCCCAGGCGAGGGCTCCGGTGCGCTGTAAGAGGCTTTCAATTCCTCACTCAACGATGAATAGAAGTCCGTAACTCAGGGCCTATTCCTTGATATATGTTAACGTACAAGTAATTACACGCAACACAGTTAAGGTTTCCACGAGCTCTTTACAAAAGATTTAATGCCGAACTTTACTACACAAGCAATGAACTTTGCGTCTTATTTACAACTTATTTACTATTTGCAGTAAAATTATCCATTGGCAGCACGTTGAATACACTTGAATATTTATTACACTGAATGCACGATATAACTACAGCATTTTCTGTTGAATAACATGTTGTTTGTAATCCAAACATAACTGCCAGTGACAGTAAAATTATAGAACACAATTATTCTGACAATGATCCAGACTGATTGGCACATGCACACACGTAAAATATCCAACAACAAATAGTTGTTGTCAGCTGCGAATTAAACTCTCATATAATATTTCTCAAGTTTTGGACCATCCGGATTCCAACTCTCATATAATATTTCTTATATGACGATCCGGATTCCTTTTCTCATATAATATTTCTTTTATGACATATTCTGTCATATAAATATTCTTATATGACATATAATATTTCTTACATGACGATCCGGATTCCTTTTCTCATATAATATTTCTCATGTTTTGTACGATCCGGATTGCACTGCAGCGGCCTCGGTATCACGAATCCTCAGCCTTACGAATTCTACGGAAGTTGTGACAGGCTTGAGTTTTGACACGAGTGACTGTATATACGTTCTTCTAGCGCTGCGCTAGCGCCAGTGCTTGGTACGGACGTGCACAGACGTACACTCATTAAGCTAATGAGAAGATACGCACCGGTGTTACAGAGACGCATTGTTTGTGAACAATATTAGTTAAATTTATCGGTATACATTATTTCCCCGCTCAATTGGAATTAAATCTTGATTATATATGAAAAACCATCGGGACTGAAAAAGCGGATTAAAAGGACCATGGATATAAACTGAAATTTAACTTTTGTATTCTAACTTGGGACTATTGAAAATTTAACTTTTGAATTCTACCTTGGCTTCCTAATCGAAGTGTTTCGACTGAAAATAAAATGTTTTATCAACAGAAATCAATATTCCTTTCGTGATGTTAATACGAATTTCAAAATTCTTGACCCTTTTTTATCGTCGCAGGTCGTTAGTTTAATTATTATTTTTCCAACAACGTATCACACTAATGCTCTGTCTTGCACTTTCTCTTCGTTTGAACGCACATTGGTTTACATATAACAACTAATTATTATTCTTTTCATCAGGTGTTTCTATGAATCCCTTCATGAAAATGGGGAATTACAATGGAACGAGATTCTTTCAAATTATGCGAGTTATAAATAAAAAGCATACTTTGGTCAAAGCATTTGCGTATCAGAACAATTTTATCAAACGATTGCATCCATAATCTCGTTAAAGTCTTCATGAAAACTCATACTAGGAACACCTTAATAAAATTTAGGTCTACATCGTTCAATCCCGAGATCGCTGTCCATAATACCGGCAAAAACCATTCATGTCTGAAAACGAATTTTCGTGCTAGCGTTATTTTAAGCGATCTATGTCATATATGGAGCCTGCACACGAGATTTTCAGGACCGCTTTTATCTCAAGCATAAGCGGATCTTCAAACCTTTTATTTAGACACAACCAAATCTCTCGCAGGTTTAACCACTTCTCTTGCACGCCCAAGCACTTTTATTGCTGCCAAATTTTTTGCAAATGATTTCATTTTCCCGTGAAGATTTATTTTATAAACCTTGTACAATATAAAGATTGTTAATTAGTGCAAATTAGTGCAAGATTTCACAAAAACTAATGTGATCAGATTAATAATAATAATGATAATAATAATGATAATAATAATAATAATAATAACAATAATAATAATAATAATAATAATACATGCAAGATCAAAGTTGATATGTCCTATCAATTCAGACTGTCTTCTGGAACAGAATAATTATATTTCATAAATAGAAAGCAGCAGCCAGGCACTGTATATGTCATCATATCATCATTGGTAATAAATAGAGGAAAAATGTAACTCAGTACTCACTGCAGTGAGTGACAGAGAGCGCATTGTCTCGTCGACGGAAACGTGAAGTCACGGACGGACAGACAAACGGACAGACAGACGGATGAACAGACAGACGGATGGACAGACGGACAGATGGACGGAAGGACATGGCGAGCACAATAGCGTTTTTTTCATAAATGAGAGAATGCGCTAAAAACAGAGGGTTTAAATATGTGTTTATAAAACATCAGATGATAACTTTACTCGCTCTCATTCCTTGACAATAGTTCGGTATAAACATCTAAAAATATTGAATACGTATCGTCAATAAGCACAAATTTTTGAAGGTTTCTGCTATAGTGGAGGGGCTTTGATCAACAATGATTTCTGAGTGTGTCGTTACGGAAACTTTGATACTATCTACTATCATTCTACAAGTAAACAATGGAGCTGTGTATAGCGTTTGTTGTAGGCCAATTTACCTTCGTTTGTGTTAATGGTGGCTGTTCTGGTGGTGATTGTGCTGCTGGTGATTGTGCTGCTGGTGATTGTGCAGGTGGTGATTGTGCTGCTGGTGATTGTGCTGCTGGTGATTGTGCTGCTGGTGATTATACTGATGGTAATTATGCTGGCCGAGATTATATACTGCTGGTGTTGGTGCTGACTGTTACGATTAATGTTTGAAGTGGAGGTTGAAGTATGGTGATCCATATGATGAAGTAAGAAACGAATAGGATAATAGAGGAAGTTGTTTAATATGGTATTCTAGTTCCTAGATTCGGAACAAATTAGAAGCCGTCTGCACTAATTGGGGTTTGAAAACCCACGTAGAAATTAGAGCCCGTCGATATTAATTGAAGGTTCGAATTATTAATTGAAGGTTCGATTAAACACCGTCCGTGTAATTGGCAATGCCATGCTGCTGCCTCTGCAAGCCCACGCTGCTAACACTGTCATGCTGTTGCTGTCTCTGTTGTCGAGAAACAGTTTTCACAATCCAACTTTTTACTTTAGCAGGATTATTGCGGAATTTTGACTCAAGGAGGAATGAAGCTAGCTGTAAAATAAAAAAAAACATTGACAGTGAAATATTCCGTTAAGAGATTCATGAAGAATATTAATGTTTATTTCAAACTCTTCGCTAAATCTTTTTTATCCCAGATTGTTTTTCATACAATTAAAACAAAATTTGATTTAAAATTTTGGCTCCAGTGTACAATCTTGACAAAGAATCTTTTACTTTACATTATGACAACGAATCGGCAATTTTGGCATTGTATAGAAGCCCGGTGTAAGTTTATTTGTTAAATTTTAATTCCTTCTTATTTTTTTGAAAATAAAATCAGAAATCGTCCACTAGGCTTGGAATGAAAGAATATCTTTTGTGAATTGATTCTCACTAGTTCACCAGATCAATCTTTGGTTCAAGGGGAAGAGTACTGAACACTCAAGTTCTGCGGCCTACAAAAGCTGAGGAATAAGTCCCCCTTTGAGTATAATATGTCTTTGATATTTTGATTTAACCAATCAATAAAAATTACAGTGAGTTTTATTTTATTGATTATTTTTTATAATTACAAAATTTATTGATTTTTCATTCAGCTAGGAGGCCTGACTTTGTCCAGAGGCCATGATTCTCATTTTAATTTTTTTGCATAAAGGTAATTAAAAGTTCAAGAGAAAATCAACCTTTCGCCACGGTTGAGGGAGTTTCTCTTTACTGATCCCATGTACACACACTTACATTATTTATCGGTTCTTACCCAAAATTACTGAGATTATCGATTTCATCGAGAACAGAAACATGCCATTATGATATACGGAAACTTTTTCACAGTAAATTATATCAGTGAGGTTTTAAAACATTTATGTCTATATTTATTTACATGGAACTGACATGGAAATTTGTTTACATATTCAGAATTTTATTCTATAAAAAATCGAAATTTCAATTTCAATGACACATGCATTATTTTATACACAATATACACAATATACACGTAGAACAATTAAAAGTTAGGATCAGATTTGGCAAATTGGGGCGTCAATATCACAAGCTTCACGATACACAATTCCATTAACTGCTTAGAGTCATCAAGCATGCCATTCACTACAATTCTGTTCGATATTCCAACTTTATCGCCAATTTTTTTTGTAATTTAAATTTGCAGCAACCATACCACTTAATCCAGTTGTTTTTGCGTCACTATCGAATTAACTCGTGCTTAATTTTTGGCACATTTTCGGCAGATCGAAGATTACACTCATGAAGAAATCTCAGTCGCCGTTCTTTGACAATTGACATGTAAGTAGCCGTTTTCAAGTCGCCGTTTTTTCAAGTAGCAAACTCCGCGAAAAATTGTAATAAAAACCTGCAGGCACTTGGTCGTAATAATAACCTGCTGGCACCTGGTCGTAATAATAACCTGCTGGCACCTGGTCGTAATAATAATAGTCTGGGCCTATACTTTCAAAAAAAGTTAAGAGATCGTAAGTTCGTCAGCCAATCATTGACGGCCTTTCAAGCAAAATCCACCAATCATAGACATGAAAATAGTGCGTAAGTACTTACGTTCACTTAGCGAATTTTGAAAGTATGGCCCCTGGTCGTAATAATAATAGTCTGGTCTTAAGATTTCTGCCGTCTGTTCGTAATATTACGGTCGTTTAGTTGTAATATTTCTGCTGCGTGGTCATGATACTTTTGCCGTCTGGTTATATTTTGCCGCCTGGTCGTAATATTACAGCAATCTGCTTATAATATTTCTGCTTGGTCGTAATTTAGCCGACGTCTTGTCGTAACATTCCTGCCAGCTCACCGGTGCTATCGCAGGCATCTGGGCGGAACAGTTCGGGCGTAAGGTCGTAATATTTGATCAGATAATAACAACATTGCAGATGATGGATCGTAATATTGGAGGTGTTAAGTCGTTACTTTTTACGGTATCGCCATAACGGCGCCGGGAACTGAAGTGCTCTCCTAATCAGCTTGCTGGCCATCAAGGAATCTAGAGCCTCTGCAGCACTCAGACGTCGTTAACAAGCACTCAATTATTTCTGACAAGCACTCAGTAAACGCCGCTAAAATGCACACAAACAATAGTTGAACAGGTAAATGACATATTAAAAACATCAAATTATTTCTTGGAAGCGATCACGTGTATGTCAAAAGCGCTGCCTATGTTACATATACGCGGGTCAATCAAGTCATTCAATTGTTCCGAACCCAAAAATGTCTTAAAGAAACAATGAAGATGAATTAAAGTCATGTACATTTGCGAAGCTATTTTTCATTTATGCAAAGGTTTACAACGAATAATGTATATTATTCCATTACATTTTAGTTTACAAGGAGACTGTCATCTATTAATTAATGAAATTGATCGAACATAGCCACAGAATATGACCTTATGAATTTATATAAAAACTCCGAAGGGAAAACGAAAAGTTTCCAGTAATTCTATGAAGCTTTATCTTCGCCTCAGGAAATGAACGATATGTTTTTGACGTAGAAATTTGATAAAAATGGTCCCTCCTAATGGTGAGCTTTGAAATATTCAAAGGGAAAGCTATACTTGGGTTTGCCCCTGATATTTCACGATGCTGGTACATAACGAATTTATGACTTAAAATTTATTGGAAAAATGTAGTTAGGAAATAATTTTTCGAATTTTAGAATTAATTGGCCCCTCTGGATAAGTTTGAGTTACAAAAAATTTTCAGGAAAGAAGTAATTGAAATAATTCTAATTGCGTAATTTTCTCCTGACTAGTTATCACACCATTTTCATTTCCAGCAAAATTTAGGCAGAATCCTTTTTGAAACAATTTTCCAATATTTTGGGAAAGTTTGTTCCAAAAATAAACGCAAGATCAGATCAGATCATGTCGCCCCATTAGAGAGCTTCCCACTGACTTGGTTTGTTCGTAATGCTGAGACCGATTTTGTTGACCCGCATTCCGTGATTCCGTATTCCTCACAGTCCCGGATCTCGCCTAATGGAATGATGAATCCGCATTCAATTTACCTTCAATCCTCCTTAAAGGATCTGCTCTGCTGTGTCTTTATTGCCAGTCGAATGAATTTGCACGGCAGTCGGTTTCACGATGAATTGATTGATAGTGGATGTTAAAAATTCAATTTCACTCACTCCAAACTTCATACATAGTTTTTGTTATAACGTCTTTTTAGCGCATTTTCTCATTTATGGAAAAAATGCACTATTGTGCTCGCCATGTCCGTCTGTCTGCCTGTCTGTCTGTCTGTCTGTCTGTCTGTCTGTCTGTCTGTCCGTCCGTCCGTCTGTCTGTCCGTCCGTGACCTCAAGTTTTCGTCGACAAGAAAATGCGCTCTCTGTCACTCACTGCAGTGAGTACTGAGTTATATTTTTTGTATAATTCTCACTGTCACCATTGCGAATAATTCCTGTTAAATTGTCTATGACTGCAATGAATCCTTTAGATATTTCATCCTGACCCGTTATTTTAAGTGCACCAGTCCATATACACCTCTCACTCACCAGTCAATTTTTGCATTATGGTCGTGCTTCTAATATTGATATAAAATTAAATGAGGATATAGAAAAGGAAATGTTGTAGAATACGTTGTGACAAGTTTCCATCAATTCAATCGAAGCATCTTAATTTCTGGTCGAAGTATGTACAGTGATTCACGGAAACTTCCTGATTTGAAAGCTCAAAGAAAGAACTAGTAAAGATATCATTACAATATAAATTTTAGTTGAAAAGACATTCTCTGAATTTTTTATCAATTAGTTTTAAAGATGACATCGGACAAATGACGGCCACATTGTCAATGCATTCAGTTAGTTGATTTTTGAAGTTCCGTTTAACTCGCTGACGTATATTGACGGGTATGTTGGTAATGGTATGGTGTATGTTGTTCGTCAGATGAGGTAGGGTTCAATTGATTCAAGATAACGAAAAAATCGCACAGAGCCAAATCGGGGAATCCGGCCGGCCAAAGAAGGTCACCTCTCAAGTATATAGATGAGGTGCTGCTCTGCATAATGTAGTTTCAGAAGATCCATTCTTCTTTCGGTAGTATTTGTACCGCAGTGCTATACGAAATCCCCAGAATAGACGGGTGTTTATGCGCTGAATGGTGTGGATAACGCAGAAGCGCCTCTCTTACTCTCTCTGCATCTTTTAGTGTTGTGGCAGTCCGCTGACCTTCAAAACCACTAGCATTCACATTTATACTTGTCCTAAATATGTTCACCCACGTAACAACCGGTTTTCGATTATGAATCTGATCTGAAGGATGAATACGGAACCGAGTACGGGATGCTCGTTGAGCGGCGATAATGGAAAGGTCTTTAGAAAAATATGCCTCGACAGCAAACGCACGCTGCTTACTTGTCCAGTTGCAACTGAACTAGGTGCGATACCAAAATTCATGACCTTGCCTTACATATGAAATACTCTCTGCCTTTTTCTGCATCATTTGGCTGCTTGACGCGAAATATAAAACAGAAAGTTTTCGTGAATCACCCTGTGTGTTATCCCAAAGATTATTACGCTATAATTTCCGTACAAATTCCAAATAAAACAAGGTTGCCTGGATGAACCTTTTACTTGATTATATTTGAGGTCAAAATCGATTATACATTGTGCTTCTAATATTGATATAAAATTAAATGAGGATATAGAAAAGGAAAAATTGTAGAATACGTTGCGACCAGTTTCTATCAATTCAATCGAAGCATCTTCATTTCTGGTCAAACTATTTACACGGTGATTCACGGAAACTTCCTGATTTGAAAGCTCAAAAAAAAAAAACTAGTAAAGATATCATAACAATATAAATTTTAGTAAAACAGACATTTTCTGTATTTTTTTATCACTTAGTTTTAAAGATATCATCGGACAAATGACGACCCTCATTGTCAATGCATTCAGTTAGTCGATTTTTGAATGTGTTATCCTAAAGATTCTTACGCTATAATTTCCGTACAAATTCTAAATAAAACAAGGTTGCACGGATGAACCTTTTACTTGATTATATTTGAGGTCAAAATCGATTATACATACATAATGAATTCTTATTATTATAGATAATTCTTTTCCTTTCAAAGTTGTTCGCATGTAAGTGCTGCGCTTAATTGTAATGATTGACACCAAGTCGGATCAGGTAAAAATAAATAGATTTATATTGCTACAGTTCGGCAAAAGCGTTTCCTTTATTGCATAAGTCAGACTTAAGATGTATTAAGAAATGTTGCAATTTATGTTGCTCTGTGAGTAAACTTTTGTATAATATTCTCTGGCTTATCTGGGTTGGTGTTGGAATTGTTGTTTCATTGTTTAAATTCGTGGAGTTATTTGATCTTCTTTGATTATTTATAGATTGTAGATCTGAAGGATGAATATAATATATAATAATAATCTGAACGATGAATATATATAATAATAATATAACAATAATAATCTCATTAAGGAGTTTTCCTGGCCAGAATATCAATAATAATCATTGTGGATAAAACTTTATGTTTATTTAGCATAATCTGTTTAATATAACCAATGAATTCCAAATACATAAATATGGGTATGACATAATTAAATTATCAATACAAGAGTAATTGTGGCGCAAAACTTCGTCGCGGAATTATGTTTTTTAAATTTCATTGAAAATAGTTTTACTGTGAGACTTTCATGCATTCAAGCATTTCGAAAAAAACCCTAAATTGGCTTGCAGCTCAGCTGTTCTTGCATATTCTTTTGATGACACACTCCCATTGCGAAGAAAAACTCCGTTTCTTTTGTTCATAACATTCATGCTATTTAATTAAGTGTATTTTTATTAAGTTACGAGGCGGCTCATTTTTGTACGCGTCTTGTTCATTATATCTGAATAAATCGCTGCCCAACATTCAACGGCTTTGACGAAGTTTGCTAGTTTATAATTTACAACGGTAAACTTTGAAGCTATTGAAGCCTTGCGGAACGTTGTCGATTCTTTCAGAAATCCGTATTAGAAAAACATTGGCATGGGTCAACTTTTGCTCCACGCATTGGAAAAAAGTGACTCTCAATCATTTATGAATGATGGAGCTTTGGTACACGGGATTTCAATAAGATGCTACTTAAATTTGGTCGAATTTATATATCCATTGAGGGCAAAAGACGTAATTTGCACAATTTTCTAGACGTTCCGCTTCTTTTTGTAATAGTATAAGCTACTAAAAGTATAGTATTTGAATCATTGATGTTGTTCACATATTGACATGCTGGGGAAACATCGCCATGCGACCGTTCATTTCTTATAGGTACCTTCGGTGAGTGAGTTTCTACCGCAGTAAATACGAAGGTACGCTAACAACTTGTGCGCAACGCTAAACATGCGCGAATATTAATGTCACGGTGATATTACTGCCAGTAAGTAAGAAAATATAACTCAGTACTCACTGCAGTGTGCGACAGAGAGCGCATTTTCTCGACGACGAAAACGTGAAGTCACGGACGGACAGACAGACGGACAAACAGACGGATAGACAGACGGACATGACGAGCACAATAGAGCATTTTTTTAATAAATGAGAAAATGCGCTTAGAACTATATAATGTACTATCATGCCTGTACGTCGCCGGTCTTTCTGTGATCTAAAAAATAAACTATATTCATATGGTCGCTTGTTCTTTTCACACCTGAGCATTTATATGTTTATTTGCCACCAGAAATACGGAGAAGTTTGATTCGTAAACGAATTTGGCTTTAGGTGCACATATTCGTGAACACTGAGGAATCATTTTACCAGTCGAATAAGATTTTCTTTCAAAATAAATGGAAAATCTTGAAGTTCTCTAAGTTCAGAAGTAAAAAATTCATTCGAAGCGCATATAAATTAATATAATTTCAATTAATAGATTTATATAATTTCAAATTATTTTTGTGTTTTTTTTTAAAAAATTCACTATCAGCTTTATATCTACTTGTTGATATAAAGAGGATCATCTTCAAAGCATTCTTGATAGCTTTGAAGGTCAAGGTGCACTAAAAATAAGTAAGTTTAGATGCATCATCGCAGCGTCTCTTCAATTTAAGATTCAAGACCTTCCTCAATCTTCAAAACATTTTGTGTTTCTGTCTCTGAGTTTCTGACTTCTGAAAGGATCGATTATATAGGACAGGCCATGGGCCTACTTCTTCAACGCCGACACTTCTATTCTATAGGACACCCTCGGGGCTCCAGAGGAAGACGCCTGCGAACAGCGCTCGACTCATCCTACCTTCAACAATTTTTGTTGACTCTGACCTAGAGAAATATTTGCTTATATTTCGTCTCAAAAGAAAGTATTTCGGGTACTATGTCCACCCATTCGGGTACTGTTTTCACTCTTGTTTGATGATAGATTTTGACCTACCGCAATGTTTGTGGTTATTTCGTTTTAAATAAAGATAACTGAGTTGCTGTCTTCCCAATATTTCTTGATGGACTGTAGCCTAGAGAAAAGCTTCATTTTATATCGCCTCATATATTTTGATTAACGTCCAGTCTTCACTCAACTTTTTTGATCGATCTTGAACAGGAAATTTGGTGATCTGGCAGAAATTTCTGATGAAATTTGATGATCAAAGTAAGGATGATCCCGCGTCCAGCCAGGTCTGTTGATAGACTTCTACGTAGAGAAATAATTGCTTTTTATTTCATTTAAACTGCCTTAAATTTGTATTTAAGATTCCGATTATTCACTGTACACTAAAGGTATCGCCAAATTTAGCAGAAGTGAAGTTGCCTCGTTTATCAGTCTATTTATTTTTATATGTGTTTCTTTATGTAAATGCACGTAAGGAAAGAGACAAGATCTCGACAATTTTAGTTTAAGGTATACCTAATTCTTTCGCTTTAAGGCAGTTTAACTGTACAATATATATTAAGCAAAAAATTCGACGAAACGATTGAATTTAATATTGTCCCAAAACATTCCTTCACTTCGAATTTTCTGAATGCAAACCTTACTTGTATATATGATGACATTTTCTGTTTTAAATTTACCTTATGGCTAACAATTTATTACAATTTTTGGACTTATGTCCAATTGTTTTGAAACATGATTAGCTAATTTATTTAGTCAAATTAACATCTAATCATTATTAGACAATGCGAGAGAATTTTCTGATAATTTAAATTCTTCAAGTTAATTTGAGATCAACTCCCCGGTAATCCCGCACAATTTTCAGTACATTGTTCGCCTCCAAGGGATTTTCGCTGAGGTCCGTTGAACGAAAATACAAAAAACCGTCATGTTCAGTGCCCAAAAAAAAGTTCTATTGATTGATCCTACCTCGACCGTCCGGCTAAAACATCGATCAACTTTCCTAGGCTTCAAAGAGATAAAGTTTTCTCCAATATCCTCAAAAAACACTTATTTTTCTTTATAATTTATTTATTTTGTAAGTTAGCCGACAGGTATAATATGTATTTTTCATGGGTCGCAGTGAGTAAATTTCCTTTTAAGTCTCCGGCGAGAAAAATGATTCCATGAGGCCGACGACACCTGGAAAAATATTTTTGTGTAATGTCTGTGTCCTGTTTGTGCGATGTAATTTATATGCTAGATTGTGTCAACAAGAGATGAAATATTCCTGCTAGCTTATAATACACTTCACTCCAAATTATTATACCTATTTAAAAATTAACAATTGACACACGTGTCCAAGTAGTTCATAACCAAAACTGGGCAGAAATGAACACTTTATTCTACAATAATAAATAATAAACATGGCCGCTTTGGACAATAGTACTGCAATTAAAAAATTTAATAAAAAATAAAAAAAAATTTATTTTGGTTTAAAACTATTACGGTGTAAAAATAATTAACATTTTGGGTACGGTATATTCTTAAATAAAATTACCACACAAAATTCCTCTGAATTCATCAATAACAAAGAAAAATAATAAAAATAGAAAAATAATGAAAAAAAGGAATAAAGAATTATTTCATTGATTCCAAACTGTAATTTCGAACTATGATTTTGAATATTAATTGATTTCAAAATTGAATATCCAAGTATGAATTTTAATTTATGAATGTAAAAGCAATTCAATATCGAATAGAAATCTATCCAGAAAGCAGGCTCGAAAGCCAATGTCCAAAAGAGGCTTTAAATCCGCCGTTGTTGGCAGGTTCCACTCCCCCTGAGGGATTTTGGCCTCAACTCGACGTTGCGCTCATCTTGGGGACGAAATAAAATCTCAAATCACGAGACAAAAATTGACCAACCGCCAGCAATATATTGGGCACCGATGTCACGCTGATGATTTAAAATATGCGTCGAAATACGAGTCCACATCTAATGAGCTGATTAAGGGCTTGTTATTCTGAAATTTATGCAATGAAATTGAAGTGGTGAAAACTTCGAATTCAATTTTCAGGATTTTGCTGCGTCCATTGCGATTCTGAAACTGAATATTGAAATATCGTAGAATATGTATGCTATCAATATTTTCCTAAATATTGTTTATTATTTCATGCCTTTTGAAGTGGTCATTAAAACTACTATTTTAGTGGTCATTAAAAGGTGGTCATTAAAGTACTATTTTTGAAGTGGTCATTAAAACTACTACAACTAAAACTACTACTACTTTAGTTCAGTTGTTGAAAAATGGCGAAGAGATTTAGAATAATTCTCGATGAAATTGCATCATAAAGAACCGTACACACGCATGAGAGTGATTTTACATTTATTTTGGTAAGTATTTTACACTTGTTGCAATAGTTTAAAATCTATAAAACGATTGAAATAACGTGAAAAGTAAATTTCTATAATTAAAATAATACGCTTTGGTTTTTTATTGAGCCTTAAATACTTGACTTATCATGAATGTTAAGGTAATGCTAAAAAACCTTTCTTGTGCAATGGTTAATAATATCTGTCTAATATATTTTTTATAAGATTCAGACTGAAATTTTTACTAATATTAGCATAAAAAGTTGTTACAAATTGAAAGAACAGGAAAATATTTTGGTCTGAACCATATATACAAATAACAAACAACCATCGAAATTACAGATGCATTAAGATCTTGAGGAATGACAAACATGCTATTTCCGACAAAGGAAAACTTTAACTCATTCGGAAAAACTTTTGTTCATCAATCGATATTTTAAGAACAAATTTATTCTGGGAGAATTTCATGTCCGTTTTGGAAGTTTCAGCAAATTCCACCTTGCAATATTTCTCGGACCAAACAGTCATTTGCTCGCAACTTCCACGCTTAAGGCTTCACGTTTATTAAGCTACACGATCCAACGACAGGCAATTCCGGCTGGAATGGTGATTCCCGTTGTCTGGAACGATGTTCTCAGGCCCAATGGACCAGGGCCTATACTTTCAAAAAAAGTTAAGAGATCGTAAGTTCATCAGCCAATCATTGACAGCCTTCCAAGCAAAATCCACCAATCATAGACAAGAAAATAGAGCGTAAGTACTTACGTTCACTTAGCGAGTTTCGAAAGTATGGCACCAGTGAAGCATTGCAATGCTTATCTCCATCATTGACAACCTATCAGTAGCCGATCACAGAACATTGTCTGGCCAGCGATAATTCAATTTGTTTCAATTGCAGAAGATGAATACATTTAGCTGGAAGAGAATCAAATTTCATCAAGAGGTTTAAGTTTTTAAGTGCTGGAAATAGTATAGCGATCGTGGGCAAACTGTTCACTAGCTTTGTTATTAGCATCTGGAAAAATTCGATTAATTAGTACATGCTCTTTTCTACTATCCACTCCTGTCATGTTATCGAAACAAGGAAGCAAACGAATAAAAATTGATGATAGTAATGATATTCATCCAGACTGAATCGCGACACTCAAAAATAAATTGAGCTTGTTCTCTAACAAAATTCAAAAATGAACAAGGCAACGAAAGTAACACTGCAACACATCATGCCGCATAGGAAGGCTAAGAACTTTGAAGGTTGTCATTCCTTGCCTTGAAGTGACCTTTCTCCTACTAATGTTGTTCTAATTTTGCTCCTTATCTGTTTTTTAAGTAGAGATGGTCTTTAATCCTTGCGTGTTCTCATCTGCATAATTTCCTTCGCCAATTCACTCACTTATTTTCGAGGTACGGCAACCTAGTTCTCTCTCATAGTCGCGCATCAAGACGATGTAGCATCCTACGTTGCGCCACAGCATGTTTCAGAATTTCGAGAATTCTGCTTGCAGTGCTACTGTACTGTACTGAATAATTTCGTATTCCCTGCACTATACTGCTGAAATAAATGGTAGTTACAAATATTTTAGGAAGTGGTTATATATAACTCAAATACGGAACAAAATCAAATAAACATTACTACATGAGTGAAAGAACGCACTTGAATAATACCTGCATAAAATATATTCTGAATATATTATGCGCCTTCTACGAGTATTAAAACAATTTTTATAACTATTTATAATGCACCTAGCTGTGGGAAGACCCAAAATGTACGTAAAACAGTTGCGATATTATTTTAGTGCGAAGCGAATTAATTCTTGGTGCCAAGATACTCCACCACAAACCTGATAATGACAGGTCATATAGAAAATGAACGCAATAAATATTCAATGAAAATACCCACCTTCAACTGTCAGTCTACCTGATCTCGGCGCTTTATAAAACTTGGAATTTTCATATATGTAGCCCGAATAGTACATAAGCTTAACCTTAATCGTCAGACGTGTGAGCAACACGATGTGAACGAGAAACTTCAATGAATACAAAAATATTCACTTCTAAAAAACATACCTACTCTAATATTGTCGGTGATCCAGACTTGTCCATAGAAGATCATCGACACAAAAAATTCAAGTAATCATTGGCTTGCTAATGCAAAAGCCCCCAAAAATTCGTTGTTTTCAACGTGTGTTGAGTGAACCTAAAATATCTAATTGCCGTTTTCCTAAATAATCTCTGTTACATTAAGTTTAAACTTCAACTACATATTTTTTTTTAATTTTCCTCACATCCGTAATGAACTAAAGCGAGAACTCGGTTAAGCGGCGACCAAGTCGTCTCTCTCAAGAGGCTTCAAGATCGAGCTTCTGGGGTGGGGGTGACATCGGAAACTAGTGAAGTTTTGCTGCGAGAAAACTAGTGAAGTTTTGCTGCGAGGAAACTAGTGAAGTTTTGCTGCGAGGAAACTAGTGAAGTTTTGCTGCGAGGAAACTAGTGAAGTTTTGCTGCGAGGAAACTAGTGAAGTCTTCAATAAATCGTGGAAGAGGCCGGTATTGTCTGGAGCTAAGGCACCAAACGTCGTTTCATCTTATAGACCATAGAGTGACTCTTGAGTTGTTTACATGGACAGCTTTTTTAGACGGTGTCTTGAGATGAATAAATTTTCACGCTTGAAATTAATAAATCTACATGAAGCTTGAACAAATATTTTCCATAATGTTGCATGGATAATAGAAGTCTGCTCGTATATGAACAATATTGATTGAAATTACAATTTTTTGCAAATTGATTTGTAAGTAAATTATAAATGAGATCGTAAAGTCGTGATTGGATAAACAATTTGGGGTTGACTGCGATTGATAGCTTATAGAAGACATAGATCACGTCACGGACCGTGAAAATATATAATATATATAATTAGAGAGAGCAGGTCGATACCATGCATGTGCCTGCCGAGCAACACAATCAGGATGGCTGAACTTCATGGCTGATATTAAAAAATTCAGTCGAAATTCTTTACGAGCAAGCGAAAATTAGTAGAAAATTTAATTCTGCAAAAGATCAAGGGAATGAGGCGCTTTTCCTTAGATACGGGCGATGCCTTCATTTACCTCCACGAATTATGTTTTGCATGTCAACTATCTAATTGAGAAGAGAACTACTATTATTTTATGATTACATCGTGGCTGCGTTTAATAATGGCAGGAGAAACTCCGACAAGTATGTATCTACTAATTATTTCCGATTTCACATATCAGTTAGTTGTTATTTTCTATATATACTAGCTTGTTGAAGTATTCTCATTTTAGTTATTATTGTATTCTCTACAGG
This sequence comes from Hyalella azteca, assembly GCF_000764305.2. NCBI lineage: Eukaryota > Metazoa > Arthropoda > Malacostraca > Amphipoda > Hyalellidae > Hyalella > Hyalella azteca. Next base: position 46,453 of record NW_025935184.1, on the reverse strand, counting down.
CTTTGAATTAAAGAATGATCGTACCGGAGCACTTCGCAGCCGCACATAAAAATGATGTTGCAGGAGGTTCGTAACGCGCGTGCAGTTGCTGTGCGTATATTTTCTCGAGATAAGTAGTTCGCGTTTTCATTGGCACGGAAGAGATGACGACAGTTAATCAACATTTCTTTGGAGAAATTATCATCATAGAAGAACGTATACATATATATATATATGTACGCAGGAGGAATTCATATAACGTCGCAATTCACTGTAATGATCGAAGTGACGCAGGTCATAATTATATTTTCGTATATATATTTATGTGGCAGGGGATTTCATAAGGAACGGGTTGATTCATTTTTCTATGAACATAAATCATCTCAATAAGCCAACCGACTTATTGACCAATCAAGTCAATGAGTCAATCCATTCCTCATTTGAATTAATAATTGTTCAAATCGTAATTTTTCGGTCGAAATAATGAAAAAACATTCAACAAGTACTCCATGTGAAAGCAGTTCCTCGAAGAAACGGTAGAAGTATTGTCAATAATTGATGTGTACCCTAGACGATTGAGAGTTCCAAGACGAAAGGAAACGTTTATATCTGTTAAATACTGCTAATAATTTCAAATATACGTAAATTTAACTTGAAACATGTGATATTACATGTTTTTGTATGTTGAAAAAATGTAAAAAATGCTCAATTAGTTAGCAAAAATTAGAGAAAATTGTGAATGTTATTTGAGTAAAATTTGATTTTATTTAGATCCCTGCTACTTGATTGGAAAAATCTACATGACATTAGACAAAAAAGTCTACGTTATCAAACATCAAATATGTACAGAAATTTTTTTCCATTGCATATCACAATTCCGTTGCAGAGAAATATGTGTTTGCAAGCATGAAGCTAATGCTCAGCTTATGAAAGGTAAAAATCGGATTAATGAAGGATTCAGTTTCATTAATACAAATTATACCAAATGGTGAGAAAAATTTAAAATTGCCTTTAAGAATCCAAGAATTGAAGAACGCAAAGCACAACATACAAATCAAGTTTATAAATGCTGTAAGATATGTGTCCTTCGAAAATTATTATCAGTCTAAATTTTCTAAATTATACTGGGGGATTTTTTTACACTTCTGCTGAAAATTTTTGCAAACAAATTCTTGAGTTGCATACATGCAATATACCAGCGCTACACTCGCCTTAGAAGTCTTCTGGCAGGGATCGGTCACACGGCCGTCGTTAGACACAGACGCAGGTCTTATTTCGGACATAATTAACAGTTGTCTGGGGGTTAATTGTAGAAGGATACACAGGCAATAAGTCCAGCAGCTATCTCAATCAATCGTTAGTTGTGGAAAGATCGGGTTCCAAAAGCCGGATCCCTTGTGAATCAAGTCACGAAAAATTCATGAATCGGCAACAGGCCATGGGCCTATTTCTCCAGTGTCGACACTTCTACTCTATTCTATGTGATGTAGCGCTCAGACTGCCTTACTCAGTCAAAACTAACCCTGATCGATTGCTGGGGCCAATGCTGGATTTTCCTCTGAGGACTTTTACACAACATTTCGATTAAAAAAATAGGAGTCGTTACCGCACGAATTAATGTCTATCGGTGGCGGCTGAACTGAATCAATACTGAACTTACATCAAACTCTGAGCTTCTGATTTCATTTTAAATAAATTCTCTTTAAAAACTCGTTTTCGGAGTTCTGCACTAATTAATCGGCATCGTTGTTCACATCGCCGTTGGACTGGGCTAGCTTTTGCATTATTTGTGCATATATATGCATTCGTTTGTGACATTATTGTCGTATGCCTGCTAGAGGCGTTTGTATGCATGGGCCCAAACCTTGCGCAAGACATCGAAATAATTCATTACTGAAATAATGAATTTAAACAACGACACGCGATTCGAATAGCCATTTTTTTCAAAAAATGAATCATTAATGTTTAATTTTGTTCAGCACGAATGTTTTCAAGTGTTTTAGCATGAGTGCTCTGCACGTGTTTCATCGTGATTGTACTATTTTTAGTTAATCTTAAATGCACATGTTTGTTCAAATGTTTTAACTTGATCGCTTTGTGCGTGTTTTATCATGATCGTGGCACAACACGCATGCCTTGAGTGTGCTTGAAAGCGCGAGCGTTTCGTGAGCTTTAGAACGGACGGTTTATGAGCAATGGATGCACTCATTAAACTTCACTAAACTAAACTAAAAACTAAAAATAAAAAAACTAAAAACTAAAAATTAAAAACTAAAAACTAAAAAATTAAAAACTAAAAATTAAAAACAAAAAAACTAAAAAACTAAAAAACTGGAGGCTTTGTCTAGTTGGTTTCACCACACACGTTGTCTACCATGTCACACTACATGGCCAGCACACGTGTTTGAACGATCGTTATCCTAAGCATTGCTGGGGTAATACTTCTTCTGTGACTCGAACGCTGTCATGCAGGTGCAGTTCGTATAGAAAAACACAAAGTTTTTATACTTATTTTTCTTTTCACAAAACGACTAAAATCACTAAATAGAATTGTTTTATGCAGTGTTGCAATCCTCAACAGCAAGGATCTGGCATATGAATGAATAAATTCTGGAAGTGTACAAAACCTGAAGTGCGGAAAAGTCTACATCAGAAATAGAAAAAAAACTCTTAATAAAATATGATTTCCGATGACGTATTTAAATTCGTGCCATTTCCTAACTACAAGAAATTGAAATTGCGATATTGAGCATCAAATGCTTTGAGTGCCGTTGATGCAGGTATGACCTAAATCAAAGTACAGTCCACCTGAAGGTAACGAAATATTCTGGCAGACAGACCAACATGCAGCAGCACGACATCAGCCGTGAGGTTGTTCGTCGCTTCTACGAGACACGGGAGTATAAATATACTTTTTGGTTCATTCAGAAAATCTCTACATTATGTACTTGTTCAAACTCGATCTTTCTGAGCACGATGTAAAAAAATGTTAGTCTCCAGAAAATCGGTAAGTATTTAATCGAAGTTAAATGACAGCTAAATGTCATATACAGGGTATAAAAGTCGTGGAAATACACGTGGCATTTCCAAAACTGAACATTTTTCCAGTGGTCTTACGCGGGGAATTGTGTGGTTATTTCAACGTTTCCTGATGATGTGCTTTTAGGTGGAATTTCTCGCCTGCTGAATTCTAATTTGCAATTCGCTGGATTAGCGGACTCGAACATTGGTGTCTAGCGCTTCTGCTTCAACTGTCAGTTATTGGCTTGACTTGGTCACAAATTGTTCACAAGTTAAACGGTTGCATGCAGTTTGATAGCGAGTAATATAGAGTGAGTTTTTGTTTAATTTACATCATAGAGAAGACATTATAGTTAAAAATTATGGCTTTCCATAATTTTTGCAGTTAAATAAAGAAACTTGTAAAAAATTAGAAATTCATGGTTCAATACCTTTTAGCCCTGTTCAACGCAATGGCTGTAAGTCATTTTAAAACGAATTACTACATGCATATTTCACGTAGGAAATTGGAAAGCGAGCAGTCGTGAAGTTTACTCTCGGCGTTAATCCTTCGTGAATACAGGCTAAGATAGGCTTAAAAAAATAAATTTGAACCTGGGAGTACTTGAAACGAAGATGAACATAGAATTTAGCCCAGGTCGGATATCGTGCAGCTTCTTACATAGCAGCGACACCGCGACTGGTGTGACAATCACAATGACTTTGGCCGAACTTTACATTGAATTTAGTTTGTTTGCAACCAATATTTTACTTCAAACACATTCTATTTAATCAGTCCATTATACCAAGCGATTCCTCAAACCGAGCTTTGTCTTCGTTCGTGTGTTGCCGTATTAACTTTTACACTATCTCTTGGAATTAAAAAATAATGTTTATTTATTTTTTCTTTGAAAACGTAATACTGACTTCGTAAATAGCCACGTGGCTTTTACGGATCAGGACATCTGAAAATAGTAAATTACTGAAATTAGTCAGTTAATATAATTGCGTTATATAATACGCTTCCGCAAAACGTAAAACGAGACTGACGGCAAGATGGGAAATTTAACGTTCAATTGCGATTCGACCGCGCGTACTTGGCTGCAGGCCTCCCACAAAACGTCTATCAGTCGACCAACAATTTAAGTGCTTCTGGTTGTGATCACCCTTCTGGTCCGCAAAAAATGCGCTAAAGCAGCCTTGAAACGGCTTATTTACCCCTTCTACGAGTCCAAGTTGCTTCCTTAATGTTGGAAAAATGTCATCGCATATTAACATTTTCAGGAATGACATCAAATGAAGAAGAGCGAATGGAAACATTTTTCCTGGAGGTCTGAGCTATGAGCCTATCTACCTACATACGGTCAAAGCTTGGTTACTAGCTTTAGTTTTAAACTACTCTAACAATATAGTTTTTGAAATACGAGTATATTCCAACGTCGAATGATTGAAATCGAGTTATTCAATTTTACCACGATACATCTCGGGCTGTCCTTCAATCGAATTGGTATTGAATCACAAAAATAAAAGTTATCCTCCGGGGATTGATGAATGACGATGTTACTAAACATAAAAAGTCGTCATTAGAAATCTTTTAAGTTTGATACATAAACCTATGTGCCTTCTGCTGAATTTCAAGGTGGTCTGTAGTCTGTACTCGTAAATGTGAGCCTGAATTAAACGCTGTGAATACACCTTTTGTGTAGCCGTGGATCGAGATGCATTTTCTGGATTATACATACACCCTTTTGGTAGGTTGTTATCAGGGACCAATATGCACCTGCGCACTGAACTTACAACAAACCAATAACAGAATATCGAGTTATTCTGTCCCTTTTTATTCTATGACAAAAAAAAACTACAGAATATGATTCCAACATAAAATTATTTCTATTGCAAGAAAAAAATTTCAAACTGGATACTCGAAAGTAACGTTAGAAAATCTAGGTCTTGTTTCCTATCAAAGATCTTGTTATCGCACAGCACAGGCTGCGTAAAGACGTTATACGCATGTCATTCGGAAAGTTGGTCGAGTCTGGGATTGAAAAACTGTCTTTAGTCGAGAAGTTTATCTAAGTTATAATTGTATACAATTATAGTTCATAATAATTTCATACAGTTATTTAATACAACGGTATGCTTATTCGATAATATTATATTTTATAGAACGGTATAAGCGTTGGACAAATTTGTTCTGAATTGAATCACTTCAAATTTAAGTGAACATACTTAGTCAACCAGAAATATTTTACTCCTAAACATGAACAATTAAATCTGTATTATAATCAGGGATTAAAATAATGCTCTCAAGCATTAGCTTATAGAAGCAGAGTTGAGTAAGCTAATAAAAAAGAACAATTTTATGTTATTATGCAAAGTTTTGTTGCAGTCAACGTGGATTCCCGAGTCAAAAAGGATTCCCGAGAAATGAAAATTCTTCCATTGCCATTAACACGTCTTAAATCGCTATATAAAGTATTGTCTTCTCCTAATGTTGTACAAAAAGTTGACTTGTGAAAAGATTCATCTCATAATTGTTGTAGGCGTGTTATTTTATTTGTGTTTTATTTATTTTCAATTAGTGGGTAACTTAATCTTTTTTATTATCAATTAGTGGGTCACCGAAAAGTGACGAAATCAAATATTTTGTGTGTATTATGATTCAGTTCGAATAACCTCAATAACATATCAAATCATCATCAGTTAAAAATTATAAAGCATTCAAGTTCAATCCACAGATAAAGCCAGAGATTAAAACCTAAGTAATGGAAAGGGTTGAACGAAACATAACATGCTATCGATTACCAATATCAAGAGGATAAAAACAAGAGGATGTTATCAAGAGGATGTTACTGAGGGAACGATTCCGTCTAAAATATACAATGATTACAAAATACTCCAAAAAGCAAAAAATTTGATTACAAAATAATCCAAAATCCAAACCCTCAAAAATGGAATCAATCAAAGCTTGGTTCACACCACACTGTCAGTCACGGTCCAGTCCAATATTCTTTCATGCATTTCTATAGAAGCATTCACACCAGCCATGCAAGGCACCAGCCATGCCCATATATGGCGCATGTGAATGCTTCTATAGAAATGCATGAATGAATATAGGACCGTGACTGGTATATGCCTGGCTCGTGCCCGATGGTGTGGTGTTCCCCGCCTGTGTCCGGAACTTGCAGTTGCGTTTTCTCTGCATTTGGATCGTTCGTGACCTTGCGATTTAAGCAAACTAATGATTTGAGCATGAGTGAAAGGTATTAATTCTACGAATTTTCTCCTGAGCTTAGATTATCATTGTTCAATCGATTTTCGCCGATTAATGAGAAGTATTAAACGTAGAGTAATCAACTAAGTCCTTTGATCCCACACACTAATAACCAGATCCCTTTCATTTCTGGAAGTAGAGCATTCGACATCAATGGTGAAAGGGTTCTCGCTCAACGTGTTCTTAACGCACATATGTTCTGCTAATCACTTATTGCCAAGACGCGCGATTAGGAAAATTTATTTATATTGACGCGCTTTATTGAGCTTTCCTTGACGCACTCACGCAGCATATATGCGTTCAATTGCAGGTTTCACGTAAAAGCTTCCGAAATTTGTTAATATAAAAGAAAGAGGAATTTTTGAAGCGATGTAACTTCAAGGATGCCGATGAAACTGTTTTTAAAGATTTATAATTCTCGTCAATATATTATTTACTCTTTATTAATATTAACTTATATAATTTAAATTTATACGTGGGGAGTGACTCAATACGACGTGCGCATTAGCCTGAATCCTGTTTAGAAATTACAAAAAGGAATTTTATTTTAAATTCCTTTTTGTGGACAAGTATTCTCGGAATCAGATCTACATTTCAATGTAACATGCGAACTGTAATAACTGTTCATGTGAGCACCAAAAAAGTTGAAAAAAGCTAGTAAATCTATTATGCATTTTTAAAGCAGGAAATTAGATCTCATAAACTCGTAGTTTTATAATTTGTTAACTATAATGAGACTTAGGAATAAGCTGCCCAATCATCTCTAAAATAACCTCCTATCCTCTAAGGTCTAAACTTACTCACACGTTACCCTCTACTCACTTATTTTCGGTAGAATTTGTAGTCAAATTGGTGTCTGAAGTTTGTGCCTCTCCGTTCTTTTCACGAATCTCTCCGTTGGTTGCGAGCTCCTCAGCTATGGTCGTTAGTTGTACCATTTCTTCTTGCACTTTGTGGTTGTCACGGCACGTCACGCTAACCACAAATGAACTTTCAGTGTTACCGTGATGAGGTAGAGTTTCTCCAACGGTTATATTGTTATCAGTTCGTTCAGATCTGTACACTGACTTCCTGCCAGCGGGTCCATCAAGGCTTTTGAAGCATGGTAAGACCAACATAAATTCCTTCCTGAAGTTTTCGTTGAGCCACGCGTAAAGAAGAGGATTGTAGCAAGTAGATGACATGGCTAGGGTGTGAGTTATAAAGAAACACAGGTTATAGTAAGCTGATTTACTGGCTGACGCGTTGTAATCTCCCACCAAATGAATGGTGTTGAAAGGAAGCCAACAACCTCCGAAAATCGTCACCATCGCTATCAACATTCGGTTTGTTCTTCGTTTTTTCTCGCGATCTGATTCTTCTTTCTGGGATCCGCGTGAACCAGATTTGATGCGTATTCGTTCGTTCATACGAACCGAAATCATGACGTAGCAGTAAAGTATAATTATAAAAGGTACCCCGAATTGCATGATGGTCGTGAACGAACTAAAGATTCGCCTCATGAACTCCGATGGCCAAAATTCTTCGCAGAAAAGGACGTCTTCGTATAATTCTTGGTTCACATAATACGCATATGGCATCGTGGACGACATCGAAAAAAGCCAAATGCTGATGATAATCGAATAACAAACTATTAACTGTAGCTTTGGCCGGAAAGGATGAATGATCACGAAGTACCTGTCAACTGCAATAGACATGAGTGTGAGAGTAGATACGTAAACGCTGGTACCTTGTGTAACCGGTACCAGTTTGCAGAGTACTCTTCCAAAAGCCCACCTCCCCATGGCGAAATATAGAGGCGTAAACGGCACTGCCAAAACGCACAATAAAATATCAGCAAGAGCCAAGTTCGCGATGAAGAAGTTAGTAACGGTTTGCATATGCTTATTTTTGAACACCACATAGCAAACCAAACAGTTTCCGAATATCCCTAATGTGAATATAATCAAATAGACTAAGAAGAACACTGCCAACACAGAAGTATTTTTCATGACGTCATAAGGAACGCTGGTATTGTAAACGTTCCGATCGCTGTCGTCTGAAGTGTTCGTCTCGGAGACGTTCAACTCGCGCATGTCGTTCCAGAATGTCCAATTTTCTTGCATGGTTGCACTTTTCTAACTCAAAATAACATTAAAAAACGATATGAAGATCTACGTTATTTACTCCTCTGGGATGTATACGGGACAAATCACTAAAACAAATTCGCTGGGTTTTACCAGGATCTGGAAAAATATGATAATACATCAATAAATGTTTATAAATCATAAATAGCTTGAAGTAAATATTCGTAAGCACGGGTCGTCATTCAAGAGGCCCACATGTTCAAAGGATCGAGAAATTGATATTTAGATCGTTTACACATGCAATAATTGAATGGACTCTACCTATGTTATTCTCAAATAACCTTTAAAGAAGCATACCCAATTTTATGAAAAAAACGGACAATGATTCAAATTTACAAGCTATCTATACATCTATTTCTGAATATGGGCTGGAAATAAATTAATTTATTCAATTATTTTATATCCTAATCATAGCTTAATCCTGTCCAATGTCAGTGTAGTGTAGCTAAATTATGTTGTAGCTTAGTATAACAATATTTCAGTGAAGTCTCTTCTAACTAAAAGGTAGCCTATTCTTAGATTATCAGCTTAATAATATCCTTGTTGACTCAATTACGGAACTGATTTTTATATTACCATCAGGAATTGTTACGCAGTATATATGAATAAGTAAAGATATTTTAAAAAGGGACTAGATTTAAACATCATGCCGGAATGGAAATGATAAAAAGTCTACGGATGTTTCTCACTATGTTGTGGCGCGAGTAAGGCGAGGGTGAGGAGACGTAAGTACACACACCACCTCACACATCGCTGGCCACAGCGCTACTGAACCCAGTGCCGTGACATCCCACGTCTAATAATGGAACTATGCGCAATAAAATTAATACGGGAAAATAAATAAACGCTTTTGCCGTATTATCATTAAATGAATGAAATTACGCTTCTAAAGTTCACTTTTGTTATTTCATGTGCTGTAAATTGTTTCAAGTTTTCAAACTATTAATACTAATCCCTCATTACCGACGTTTAAGTATATCTCTAGTATATACCTATTCGTTGAAGACAATATAAATAATTTTATTCGTCTAAAATATTTGTTTAGATTTTTGAAAAAAAAGTTAATCTGTGTATTCAAAACATTCAACCTCCTCGTGCTCCCAAATTGTATTTTTTTCACACAGTATCGAAATAATTTTTATACACATTACAAATTAATTTTCCATGGATGAAAATCCGATCCTTGCTCGATTAAGCAACTCGTATATGGCTTTACAATCAGAGTAAAACAAGTTATTCGTGAGAAATTACTAATGTTATCAAATAAAAAAAAATATTTTTAGAAGTGTGGAGACTGGTGTTTCCATGGCGACGCCTAAGGCTACTTAAACGAAAAACTTCATCGGCCAAAGTTCGAAACTTTGCAGGAAGCGAACAAGTTTTTGGGTGAGAAATGCGCAACTGAATTCCGGTGTTTTTTTCGAATATCATTTTACTCGCGGTCTCGATAAAAAAATCACATTTCCTCTCTAGCCAACTTCGTGCTCATGCATTAATGTAATTTGTTTTTTGTTTCCGCTTTCTGATGCCCAACATGTTGCCTCGATTTCCATTGTTTGGTAAAGAAATAATTTCAAGCCTGATGCAGATTTTTCATATATGTCATCACTTCTTGATACTTTATAAACAAACTTCTTGTCAAAGCTACGATTAATTAATTTAATTAATTAAATACAGTTAAATTTCAATTAGGTACTTCTACAAAAGCGTTTATTTCAAATGATGAGCTTTAGTTAGACAGCGTAGCTCTCAGGAATAGCTCGTCTCTTTTTGATACCTCAAAAGCGCATTGTTCACGGGCTACAATAAGAAATATTCCTCAGATTCGTCAGCCATTGTTTCAAGCGGGACTTCAATATCAGAGATAAGAAATTGCATGGAACTACTGCGCTGACAGCGCACTGTTTCTAGACCATTTGTTGCCGTATGTTTTAGTTCAAATAAATATGATGTGTAGTGGATGGTTGTGATGGTGCTAGCAGTAATGGTTAGTTTGCGATGCACATCATTTACAGAAATATGATATGTTGTGAATTTTTGTGATGGTTTCAGCAGTAATAGTGAGTTTGTGATGAACATCATTTTCAAAAATGTGATGTGCTGTGAATGGTTATGATGAATACAGCATTTATTTATAACACTGAAATGCAAAGTAGATTCCCTATAGCTACACTCCATCGAAAACGTTCGGGATGTTAATTAACTCCATGATCAGTTGAATAATTTAACGGACACTGTTAATAAAATTCAATTTCAAATTTTGGAACTGATGATGTAGTAGCAGTTCAATAAAAGTTCTTGATGAAGTCTTGGTGAATGAATTTAGTTTTTTCGAGTAGTGCGTTGCCTCTGCCAATACTTGACAAAACTTAGACGCCAAGCCAAAAAAAAAATTTATTTGTGCTTCCGTAATAGCGATATTTCCAGTAGCTGCCCAATGAATCACCGAATTAAAAAATGTTTTTCAACTCACATAAAACAAAGAAATATATCTACGTATTTTTTATATATGAAATTAAGAATATAAAGGCAAGCGTCGTATCATTTTCCTAAATTCCATGCTCTGTTTTTCATATCTTGCACGTAAACAAAATTATAGCACTGAACTTATCATTTGGTTGGCCCTCAAGTCTCGCTAAAAGATAAAAAAAAACACTTCTAATGATGTTTGTCGAAGTTCAGCCTCAACCAAGTCACGGGAGACCAATTAGGTCTATTTTAATCTTAAAAGAAAATTTTTTAAATGTGGTCGAATAATGGCAGCCGCGGTTATAAATTGACGAAAGCCGCGGATTTATTCAACCCACCACCAGCGTTCAAAGTCTCTGAAATGCAGCAGCTGTTGATAAATAATAAGCCAGAGGCTGGCCTGGTCCGCTGTTGATAAATAATAAGCCAGAGGCTGGCCTGGTCCGCTGTTGATAAATAATAAGCCAGAGGCTGGCCTGGTCCGCTGTTGATAAATAATAAGCCAGAGGCTGGCCTGGTCCGCTGTTGATAAATAATAAGCCAGAGGCTGGCCTGGTCAGATATTCAAACGTCTCCTAGAACGACATCCTTTATTTGATGATGCCAAGTAATTCTCAATTTATAATTACTAATATTCTACCTGATTTTCTATTTCTGGACTATAAATTTTATTAGGTTGTTAATAGAGGATTAAGTTTAGTATTTCCAGATATATCGCACAAATATATCTGTATAATAATATCTAACGATTACATCTCAATTCCCATTTCAAATTATTTGATCGCTATAAGAAATCGGTCAAGAAAATTAATTCACGACACGTTTTACTAGAATAGTTCAACAATAAGCAAACATCCGATATACATAATTTTAGAAAAAAGTAAAATCTACCTATATCTAAATGATAATTTGATTAGAATTATTTAAATGTCATCTGTATTTCCTCTTCCATTCTTTATATACGCTTCTGACGATTTATATAATAATGACGCATCTATTTATATAAAACGTACACATGGCAGATGCTCGATGATAATTATTGTTTTAACCACTAATCCAACATTCCTTAACATCCCCGTTTTTCGTACAAATAATAATGTTAAACTTCCGAATATACTTATAATTTATTGCCATGTTAACTAATGAACCCACCATAGTAAACCTAATTGAGCTTTAATTAGCCACTTATGAGTTTGTTAGAAATATTGCTTTCGCTCGGTTTTTGCAGCTGAGTTCGCACCTACAATGCTGGACCGGAGCAGCGATGATGATGACGCGTAAAATATGTTTCTGTGTAAATCGAAATTTGTTGAATACCGCCTGCTAGCAAATACAAAACTAACAGGTTGGCATTTACTTAAATTTAGATGAGTCCTATTAACTGAGGAGATGGAAACTTATTTTGGACATGTTTGAACTAGGGAACAAGTGAACAAATCGTATGGATAATTGTTTAAACAGCAATCGTTTGTCCAAGTAGAAAAGAGTTTCGACCTTCAAGGCAAGTTGACTTTAATCAAGTAAAATATTTGGTTCAATAAACTTTTCAAATCTTANTAATTTCATGTTGACATATATTCATGAGCACTAATTTCATGTTGACATATATTCATGAGCACTAATTTCATGTTGACATATATTCATGAGCACTAATTTCATGTTGACATATATTCATGAGCACTAATTTCATGTTGACATATATTCATGAGCACTAATTTCATGTTGACATATATTCATGAGCACTAATTTCATGTTGACATATATTCATGAGCACTAATTTCATGTTGACATATATTCATGAGCACTAATTTCATGTTGACATATATTCATGAGCACTAATTTCATGTTGACATATATTCATGAGCACTAATTTCATGTTGACATATATTCATGAGCACTAATTTCATGTTGACATATATTCATGAGCACTAATTTCATGTTGACATATATTCATGAGCACTAATTTCATGTTGACATATATTCATGAGCACTAATTTCATGTTGACATATATTCATGAGCACTAATTTCATGTTGACATATATTCATGAGCACTAATTTCATGTTGACATATATTCATGAGCACTAATTTCATGTTGACATATATTCATGAGCACTAATTTCATGTTGACATATATTCATGAGCACTAATTTCATGTTGACATATATTCATGAGCACTAATTTCATGTTGACATATATTCATGAGCACTAATTTCATGTTGACATATATTCATGAGCACTAATTTCATGTTGACATATATTCATGAGCACTAATTTCATGTTGACATATATTCATGAGCACTAATTTCATGTTGACATATATTCATGAGCACTAATTTCATGTTGACATATATTCATGAGCACTAATTTCATGTTGACATATATTCATGAGCACTAATTTCATGTTGACATATATTCATGAGCACTAATTTCATGTTGACATATATTCATGAGCACTAATTTCATGTTGACATATATTCATGGGCACTAATTTCATGTTGACATATATTCATGAGCACTAATTTCATGTGCGATCTTTACGTTAGATGAATGCATGTCTATATTGTTGCGTGTACAAAACTGCACATGCACTTATGAATTATTATAGCGGCGACGCAAAAGTTTAATGTTGAAAAATTTCTTTCCTGTAGTACTGTACGACTACATATAAGGAAAACATAAATAAGGTACTTATACTGTTAGGAAAAACGGTGAAAAAAACGGTCCCACCTGCATCCTAGTGGCCGGTCGCCCCGTGAAAATAAACTGTTTCGCCGTTTTTATCAGATGTTTTACGGATTTCTGGTGTTAAATTGGAACAAAAACGGTGAAACGGTGTTTCTTTTTACGTGCCGACCGACCACTGAAACGCCGGTAATACCGTTAACGGTCATTTTTCTAACAGTGTAGAATAAAAAAGCGACGTAAATACACATTTCAGACAGTATTCAGTAGTCCATATTGCTAAAGAAATATTCATGCATTTCAAAATAGATCATAAGTCCCGCATAAATGCGCATTCGCAGCCAATATATGCGACTGCGTTCCAGTGAACATCTCAATATCAATATTTTCTCGACACTCTTCAGTACACACCATGCCGCATTATGTTCACAATAATTCTACGCCTGCGCAATAAAAATGCATTTTTCACGAGAATTATTTACCAGAAATTTACAGCAAATTCAATTCGTATCATGAAGTAATAAGATGCATGTAGTAGAAAAATAAGTTTCTTCTATTCAGAATGAACTTGCCGATGGTGCCAAAAACAGTTGCTTGGATGGAACCGTAATTTGCAAAATATGAAAAAATGTGTTATAATAATAGGAGCGTTTTTCTTAGGCATTACATAGTCCAACTTCTTATGAAATTTTAGTGCTCCAACCGACATTGCACGTGTAATTAGGTTGTGTTTTTTATTCATGCTATACAGGGTGTCCCCAAAAAAACGATACCCAACTTTGAATGGCTGTAACTCAAAAAGCAATAGAGTTAAAAAATTTTGGAAGGTCAGAATTTGTTCCCTATGTTTTTCTCCATTTCTCCACCAAAAATCAGACAGATCGATGGAGCCATAATTGTTTGATAGAACTTTCAGTGACGTGTGCTAAAATCGTGCTTGCGCAAAGTTTTAGTAAGATCATTTTGCATACTCATTACGTTGTCTTGACATGTTTTCTTTTCGCTGTTTGATTTTTAGCGCATTTTCTCATTTATGAAAAAATGCACTATTGTGCTCGCCATGTCCGTCTGTCCGTCCGTCCGTCTGTCCGTCCGTCTGTCTGTCCGTCCAAGGACTTCAAGTTTTCGTCGGCGAGAAAATGCGCTCTCTGTCACTCACTGCAGTGAGTACTGAGTTACATTTTTTTATCTTTGGTGAGACAAAAACATGGCAATCTTTTGTGAAAGACAATCTTTGGTTTTGAAATTCTCTCTCGCCAAAGATTGCCATGATTGTGTCTCACCAAAGATTGTCATGATTGTGTCTCACCAAAGACTGTCATGATTGCCTCTCACCAATTATTGCCATGATTGTCTCTCACCAAAGATTGTCATGATTGCCTCTCACCAATTATTGCCATGATTGTCTCTCACCAAAGATTGTTATGNGACAGACAGACAGACGGACAGACGGACGGACGGACAGACGGACATGGCGAGCACAATAGTGCATTTTTTCATAAATGAGAAATGCGCTAAAAATCAAACAGCGAAAAGAAAACATGTCAAGACAACGTAATGAGTATGCAAAATGATCTTACTAAAACTTTTCGCAAGCACGATTTTAGCACACGTCACTGAAAGTTCTATCAAACGATTATGGCTAAAACGATCTGTCTGAGTTTTGGTGGAGAGATGCAGAAAAACATAGGGAAAAAATCCTGACTTTCCAAAATTTTTTAACTCTATTGCTTTTTGAGTTACAGCCATTCAAAGTTGGGTATCGTTTTTTTGGGGACACCCTGTATAACAGTCATCTGCATATCTATAATTTCATTCCTCATACAAAGTAATCTTTAATGCTGAATTTTACACTTATTTGGAGTCATCAGTTTCCAGTGGATTCAGTTTACTTTATTTCTATTCTTTGGATATTCCAAACCGCTCAACTCAAAAAAATCTCCTGCGATGTTATAGAAAAATTTGTCTTGTAATTTTTCAGATTATTAATATTATTGATTTATTTGTATATTATTTATATTTTTTATATTAATATTTGCATACAATTTTGACGGAGCTTCATTGGGTATCCATAGATTTCTTGCGCAATGTGCTCTGAATAATCTGAATTGTATTCATGTATATATCTGAATTGTATTATGTGTGTTGGCAGTTGTGCAGGACCACCCTGACATATCGAGCAAAATACGAACCAGAGATTAAATATATCCTGAGCGATGTTCAGCAAGTTCAAGTAATTTACAAGTTTCCATAGATGCTAAAAGCATTTAATTTCTTCAATCATTAAACTAGATAACAATATTTTTTAATCGAGTGACTTCGATCGGTGTCGAATTACATTTGTGTTTGTCTGGAGCATTTTTGCCGGATTGATAATTTTCACAATGAAGATTGATTGCCAGAATCAATGATGTCGACGAAGAAATTCAAATCACCGAAGTTATGAGTTATAAAATCACTGTAGAGTGTTCGCCCAATATCAGTGAGAAAAGTTAAACACCCGCATATGTTACATAAATCTGTGATAATTTCATACATGGTACAAATCATTGGTATCATGATCGCTGGGGTCTTGCTCTTGACTTGCGAAAAATTAGTCATTTGAAATTATCACAGATCTATTTCATTCTATTATCACACAGTTTTATTATTATCACAGTTCTATTTCATTTATCACTGGCACTTCATGTGAACAGTAACTTCTTTCGTCACGTCATTTACAGATTGTGTAATCTTTCTGGTAATTGTCACGTCTAATGATTGACGAAGACTTTTAGAGTATAACACATTGGCTAATATGTGGCATGAGTATCCGTGAGTGTTGTACTTGAACATCCTCATTTTCAGATTGAATTAAAGTAATAAGGTAGAAAAAATTCACTTAATTTTCAAATTCATACCTTCCTTAGAGAATTACGCCTCTATAAGGCATAACATGATTCGCATGTTGAAGATATTTCAAAATTAATAGATGTGAATCTGATCGACAGAAAAATCTAGTCATAATTAGTTGACCGCACAGTGAATTAACAATTTAAATGAATTTCTTATGCATGCCACCAGCGAATATTGCAGAATTTATCAAAGAATTAGAGAAATAGCAGTAACAACGGCTTGCAAAACTTCGTCAGTATATGCAACACAGTTTTCTATGTTGCGTGGAGACATCAACGCAGAAAACTACATATACAATCTGGTAAACCTCCTTGTTTTTTCATGCTTCAGAATTAAATTATAATCATAAATTTTATTCCTATATTCCGATATAATTTTATGCATGTACAAGAATGCTAGCATCTCTGCTTCACGTCTACACTCTTGATGAATCATCAGCCCTTACCAGATACGAAAAAAACATAGACATGAGAGGAAGTTGAACGTGAATCCTGTGCATGAATCCACGTAATTTTGAAACAACTAAACCCACACCTGAAAATATTACAAACGATGCGAAAGTGTGAATTTAACTTCTATTTTGAGTTTTGTTAAGATTCAAGTCCATTTACAGCAGTTTCGGTAATAATCAAATTTGAAATAATCTGAGTCCACACGCCTGAAGGGATCACCGCCGCTGCCAGGTGTAAAACTATCACATTTCTCGAGCTCCTTGGACATTCTAATTTGTCTGCGGCAGTTTTTGGCTTATTGCTTAATTAATTCAAAAAGGACAAATTCACGTACATGAAATGATTACAGCGACTGCGCTTGGGTGAAATTAGCTTATTTCTCAATTCTGGTAGACGACTGAAATTGTTTACCGCAGTTAACGCTCAATTTACTAATTCTAAAACGATAAACCTGCTTTCATTAGAGTCTAAGTGCAGTTATAAAATGTAAATTTTACTCCTATTTAGTCGAAATCAAAATTTATTTGCGGTTGTTATCTGCTGTTATGAAGGCCTTTAGAATTCAATTTGTAGCTTCTTACCATAGAAGATTTAAACTAATCATTCTGAAATTTCAGCATAACGTGAAGTCTCTTCAATTGCTTAGGCACAATAATTTTCAAGTCTTTTTGCTGACTGTTTTAAACTAAGTAGTATAATCATACAAAATTTGTTTCAACACGGTTGGTTAATGACCAGAGAATTCGTCAAATTAAATTTTCAGGGTATTCTTCAGATGACATTAGTTGATAAAAATGCAGGTTCAAGGGAGTAATATCAATTTATTAACGACGTTTCGAATGTAACAACATTCATTTTCAAGTTACAGGAAGCATTGAATACAGAAATTTTGATGGAAATAAGTACATGATACAAGTAAATAGGATACAACAAGAAAATTTGGAACCGTAAAAATAATTCAAAAACAATCTCAAAGCTTAGAAAATCAGGTAGTTATGAGATGATAGATGGAGTCCAATCCGCAGAAAAGGGCTTCAGCTATCGTCGGTCGGATTATGTCGGGCCACCGCAAGATGTCGATGCTGGTGGGTTCCTCCAGCATAGTGCAAATGACAGTCTCGTTGAGATTGACGTTGTCGAGAGTAAAAAAAATACATACAAAATTGTAAAGAAATCAATATTTTTGCACCCAACTGTCCATTGATTCACAAAAAGCTGATGTTTTTGTATGATGACAAACACTAACGCATAATTGGATGACCGTAAACAAAAAGGTGAATTTAATCCTAATAGAAATGACACTACAAATTTCCACCTATAGTAAGTTTCCGTTACTAACTCAACGTTCCACTAAAATAAGAAAGTAAAGATTACTATAACTACTAGTCTATATAGTCCTTAGTGGGATGCATAGTTTTACATATAGCGAGTGTCAGATGTCATGAATTTTTGTCTGTTCGTTAGTTCGTGTTTATTTGATAATTGTCTCTGCTACCGAATTAAGTAATTGAAACTTAATTATTATTCGATTCCGAGCCAGACTCCGTGATATTCTTGGGGATATTACTAATTTATGACTATCCTAATTCTTCCGGTAATGGGAAAATTGTCAGGCAAAATATTATTATAGTATGAAAACGGATACTTGTTCCGTGTGATATAACTTGTTTATGTCAAGTGCCCCTGTCGAAACCCCGTTATGACATTCTTCCGTAGCGAAATATTATATATTCAATATTCATTTCTATACAAGGCACTTTCATTAGCTACGACATACTCTTCTGTACAAGGAGTTCGTCGGCTTACGGTCGAAGGAGGCAGCCTTGTATCCATTCTATTGTATCCATTCTATTGTATCCATTCTATTGTATCCATTCTATTGTACCCATTCTATTGTATCCATTCTATTGTATCCATTCTATTGTATCCATTCTATTGTATCCAGAACACTGTAGCGATGCATCCCAGTGTTCTGTTTAGGGGCTGATGGCAGCGTTTTTCGCATCGCCCCTCTCAAATAAAGGAATCTGGCGATAATAGATATGAACAGAGTGTCTTATCCCGGCTCAATTTTCAATTTACGACCCCATTATATTTTTTTATGATCTGTTCGCTTAAAAACATCAAAATTGTTCATTCTCGATGGCTAATAAAACTGTTTTCGATTACTCTAGATGAAGCTTTTGAAATTACTGCGAATTATATTTTGAAAGTTATATTTATAGGAATAATTTTGATATCAATTTTAGACTATTAGTTTTTAAAATAAAATGTTGAGACGATATAAATTAAAATTATACTTAGTGGGGCAACGGGCCTACGCGTGTCACGGGGCAAACGCGCATGTTGAAGTTTTGTGTTATTCATCATTAGATTTGTCTAAATGACCTTTTCAAAATTATGACTAGCTTTTTGAATTACAAATTACACTTTATATTGCATTATTTATTTATTTGCCGCCTCAAGGCAGCAGGTTTAGTTTCTAGTTATGCGTGTTTATGACCCCTTTTCAAGTTATTGACTCCTGCCTTGCCAAAAATTGATTTCAGCCAACACCAATGAGCCAAAAGTTGATGAGTTTTATGGTGTTGGCTGAAATCACGATTAGGTACAAATTCTCTGCACATAATATCTGGATTATGGACGAAACTCGAGCGAAGTTTTTTTTTCTGATCAACTACATATATTTTATCTAGTCAAGGATACATTTTTTCATGTTTAGGACGAATTTTTTATCGCTGAGATATGTTTCTCAAGTCAAGGATATATATTTTTATGTCAATGAAATAATTTTCTTCACGTTAGTGATAGATTTTTCAAGCCAAGAGTAAATTTTTTTTAAGTTAAGTATATGATTTTTTGAGTTGTTAATAAATGAGTGAATGCCATATTTTTTATTACATTGTCTTATTTTTAACTGTAAAGTGTTGTTTTATCATTTTAAACTAAAAATGTGCAATTGTGGTAAAGGGACCAAGGATGCGCATTGCCCCCAAGCCCTTCTGCCAAGCCCCAGGGGTGGGGAATGGGTACATTTTGACACTTTTACAAAATAGTGTTTTATTACAATTTCTCGTATTTGCAATTCCTCCTCGTATTCGTCGTTAGTTGTACCTTTAAAGAACAGAAATAACCACGTCGTATCAATTAAGACTTCATTATTAGAAATGTATAATTAATTGCCATTGATTTAATTGATTGTAGGAATTGTATGATAATTAAGTTTTTTCAAAAATTAAAATATTTGAAATTAAAAATGTAATGTTCCAACTTTCTTTAAAATGAGAAAGAAGTAACTTAATGCTACCTGGATTTTTTATAGTAGGAGCAGAAAGACCGCCGCTGGTTATGCTAGCGTGTCTTAATTCGCTATTTTCTCTTTTCAACATTTCATTATCTTGTCCATCCGCATGCCTATATGCTTACTTTTCTAAGATTAGCTCAGTTAAATTAAAGTCAAAACTTCTAACAGCATGCGATCAATAACCATTGCTATACGAGCTGATCTTACTGTACTAAACATTAACTTTCAACATTATTTGGCTCCT
This sequence comes from Hyalella azteca, assembly GCF_000764305.2. Lineage (NCBI taxonomy): Eukaryota > Metazoa > Arthropoda > Malacostraca > Amphipoda > Hyalellidae > Hyalella > Hyalella azteca. The sequence continues at coordinate 26,026 of NW_025935184.1, read as the reverse complement.
TGCCTCTTAAGTGGATCTATCATTTAAGGTAATACATATTCGTCATTTGTCTTTATATTTGTTCATTCTTTATATGAAAATTCATACATCTTTACCGATAGTTATTCAAAACTTTTCTCTTTATCTGCTTCAGAACAACCCGGGGCGATGTCGCGCATTTTACGTGCTACCAACACGTATTCGTCCATTGCTTCCATTGATTTTCTAAGCAACGAAGACTTGAACCAGACCGAAACATTAATCCACGCTTTGTCAACTGGTTTCCAAACTGAACTGTCGATTGTATTTAAATTTGAATAAACACTGGAGCATCCGTTGAGCTTGAAATTAGTTTTAATACCAAAATTATTTTAAATTTTGATTAAAAAAAGGTAGGGTGAGAGAGAAATATGTGAGAGAGAAATTTGTGAGAGAGAAATATGTAATGATTTAATCCAATATTTTTTAGTCATACAGATGGCTTCGTGCAAAAGAAAGCGACTGGCATCAAGCCAATCAAGTGTAGAAATTGTGCCGACTTTACGTCCCTCGTGGCGTGAATTTTCTAATTTCGGCAGTTATATAAAGATGATTAAAAGTAACCATGAAAATAGATTTGGCATTGTGAAGGTAATATATATGTAAAATGTTTATTATGTTAGCCTTTCGCGCAAGCATTGAAATATCATGAAAAAAAAACAATATCCGAATTAAGTAAAATAAGGTAGGGACTATTATACTACATATATTTTCGCATGTACTTCTAGAATATTCAATATTGTAGATTTTATTTTATTTTTTTATATTTCTGACGAATTTTTTAAAATATTAGATTTTAAATTTTTTTTGTAATATTTTCGCATAATTTCATGTTCATATTTATTTAAGAGAAAGTATACTGAAGTTAATGTAGAGGTGTAGGTCTGTGGGTTAGAACCTTTTATGGGGCCCAACAAGTTAAGTTATGAGCAGAGCACCAATCAGCTAGAGAATCAGTGTGGTGTGAGCTTTCTTTAAAAAGCAGGGATAGCCTCCTTATAGGTGTCCTGTATAGATCACCCAACAGTTCCTCTGATAACGATCAAGTACTGAACAGTCTTCTACCAAGCATGACTTTCAGCAGGTCGCATACGTTAATCTTTGGTGACTTTAACCATCCAGAAATAGACTGGGCACATGAATCCTCTCCAAGGGATGAGAATCACCCTTCATCCTTGTTCATGGAGTCTGTGCGAGACTCATTTTTATACCAGCACATCACAAAGCCAACCCATTTTAGAGGTAATCAGACTCCAAATACTCTAGACCT